>NW_018222615.1:15756-17704 GCF_001263595.1 Phalaenopsis equestris
AAAAGGTACTTCTACCTTGGAAGCCTTTAGACCTAACCGAGAAGTTCCCAGCCAATGAAGATAAGAATGATATGACTATTATTGTGGATCAATCGTCTCAGAATTCACTACCTATTCAGCCTCTAATTCCGGACAAGACACTGGTGATCCTGTGCAGAATCAAGTAACTTGAGAAAGAGGTACAAAAAGTTATGAATACACTTTGTTATATCTCTGAAATTTTTGAACATCTAGACTAGAGGATGAAAGAGCATTTTGATCACTCTAGAAATATTGAAGGAAGTTTAATACGATTGACGAGAAAGATGGAACTGATAGAAGAGGACTTTACTGAAGAATTCCCATAACGACCCTTCTATAACCTCTTCGTTCATGCTCAATCGATGGGCGATATCAGAGGAGAAACAAGCACTGAATCAGAGGAGTAGTAGATTTACTTTACTATATATATGCTAATGAGTGTGATTTGATTTGAACTTATGTGTTCGCTTTACTTTTGAATTTTGCTTTTAGATCTCAGTATAGTTGAGATTGAGCATAAAATGTTTTTTTTCAGCGTTTAAAGTGTTGTAGCTTGGATTGCGACGCTTAATTATTGTATTAAGGTTGAGAAAATACCAAACTTATGTGTGTTGTGTAACGTGTATTGTAACCCTTGGATTTTATATGTAATTGTGATGTTTTGTGTTGTTAATGTTTATTTGTGTTAGTACATCATTTAATCACTTAAAATTTATGTCTAGAAGTCACTTAAAACTTATGTCTAGAGTGATTGAATGGATGCCAACGAAGCTTGAAATTGATCAAAATTGCAAAAAATTGGAAATAGAACCAATTTTGAAAATCTCGCCGACGGCGCCATCGACGCTACCGACGGTGTATTTTTCCACGAGACTTAGGTTATTTAATTCAATAGAGTTGACCACGGTAAGGAGTGAATCAAGTGGAGGTCTGGGACATCCTGATCTCATTTATGTACTTTGTCAACTTTCTGGAGTTGAAGCTGGAGATGATGAAGAATGGGTTTACCCTATGAAACCCATTAGTAAAGCTAATTTAAAGACATATGAATCCCATGAAGGATGGAGATCTGGGAGTAAGAGTAAAGAACCTTATACTAGTAGAGATATCCCCTCTACCAGTTATGACCTTCCTTCCTCTAGTACCCCTACCCTTCATGATTTAATGAATGAGTTAACCTTGTAGCTGAAGAGTATAGAGAAAATAAATGAAATAATTGGGGGATTAGAACGTCGACATGATTATGACTGTGAGTACCTACAGAGGCATTCTGACTTCAAGATAACTTACTACGAAGCTCAGGCCCGACAATACAGATGTGAGCCTAATGTTACTTTTTCTGAATGCCTCCATTATACTCAGTATCAGCCCAATCCACATGCTGACCAGGGTGACGAGGATATAGTATGGGATTTTGATATATGATAGCGATTGATGTACTTTTGTTTTGTGATTTTTTGATAGAGATAGATGTATGTTTGTTTGTACTTTCATTTTATTCTATATTTTATTTTATATTTGCAGTTAGATAATTTTTAATTATTGTTATAAATGTTTAGTGTTGTAGTTTGAAATTTGCATGTGTAGTTATAATAACATTAATACTTTGTAAAATTGTAATTTGATGTGATTTTTTTTTGCATTGTGATGTATTTGTAATTGTTTTTATTTAGTATTGTGAAGTGTTAGTGAAATATTGTGTTTGTATAATGTTTAGTTTTGTACGTATTTCAAAATTTCATTACCCAGCAAATTCTCTAACGATTTATATGTATAGAAAGCTCATAATATTACAGACCAGTTAAAGTAAAACTTTAAGAAGGGACTGCAAAAAAAAAAAAATTGAGAATGACGAAAATGCCTAAAGTGCTAAGGTATGATTTAGATTTAAAAATTTTCTTTCCACCTATATCATTCCATATTGAAA
>NW_018222616.1:0-2488 GCF_001263595.1 Phalaenopsis equestris
AGCGGACTATCAGGTCTTCCACTTCTCCATTTAGATTCTTAAAACATTGCTCCTGAATCAATTATTATGAATGTAGAGCGTAACTATATCAATCCTGAGCTTTTGAACTGACAAAATTGTTTGAATCAAATGGGCTTTTTCCTTTGTTCCTTTTCATTCTTGGTGCCATTCTACAAATTTGATAAATTCTAAAAATAACTTTACAAATCAAGTTTAAATCACTAAGTTTAAATCACTAAGTTTAAATCACTAAACTAAACTTCCAAAAGCACTAACTAAACTTTTCAATTAATTCCATAGATTTTTCTCCACTTTTCACAATGAATGGTAAATTTTCAAAATCTATATGGTGAAAATCCAAAAATTTTGCATAGAAGTAAAGCTCTTACCTCAAGGAACTTGGATTTAGCAAATATCACTCAATTCCACCAAGAAATCTCCAAATTTCACTTGCCCTAGCCCTCAAAATTATGAACTTGAGTTGGGAAAGATGATAGGAGGCGTTAAAAATGGCTTTTTTGGACCTAAAATTCACTTTTAATAGTTTACAAACCAGTTTTCGTGAACCAGTGCTTAAGCGCGGGTAAGTGGCGCTTAGGCGTCTGCCTCTTGGGTTGGCTCGTGCTTAAGAGCAAGATGTGCCGCTTAGGCGCCAGGGCACGATTTTCAAAATTTTCAAATTAAAGTAAAATGAACTATTTGCCTAAGTAAACCACACCTAAATGGTCTCATAACAATTAAATGACTATTTTCAACTTTCTATAACTCCTCTCTCAAAATTCTCCATAATAACTATTTCAATTCTAGACTAAAAATAACACAACAAAGTTAAAAATAACACATATTTTCACAAAAAACAAACTTATATTAATTCACAAACAAGTACAAACACATTTAACACTTAGTTCTCTCTCCAAATTGTCTTGGATGAGAAAATTTTCCTAAGTATAAAATAGTTAACAAACATTTACAATTAAACACATAAGTGACACAAAGACTAAACACAAGACATAAACACTAAAACACTTAACTTAATGTCACTCTTCATTAGAAGGAACCAATTCTTATATCTCAGTAGTCTCTCCAGGAATATAGAGTTGATAAAATGAACGCTGGTGACAAGCTGTAATACTATCATCTTTGATCTATTTTTATTTAAGGAACATCGCCTTATCTGCTTGCTCTACATAACTGGTATGGCTAAATTGCATCTTAACTTGCCACCCAATATGTTCTAGATGAGCATGCAATTCAAGCACCTTAGTCTCTAGTACAGATATAGTATTCTCCATCTAGTTGATCTTTTCTGATATCCCTTCAATACTAACGGCTAAGAAACCGTTATACATCTCCTGTGCACTTTTACTAATAAACTTATTCTTCATGGATTCTTCCTTCTTCTTCAAATCCATCTCCCATGAAGACATTTTCTCTAAATCTCTCTCTTTCTTAGACTTTTAGGGCTAAAAATAATCTGGGGTGAAATTCCTTCACAAACCCCTTTTAATTATAGGCCTAATTTCCCCTCATAACTTCTAGACACGACTAGAAATTGCTAAGGCACATTTATTCCAACTAAATTGCAGTTACACCTTCTAGAAATTAAAATTTGCACATGTGATTAAATTGCTGCGCTTAAGCACCGAATGTGGCGCTTAAGCGCCAATGCACATTTTTGCACCAGTCAACTTAACGTTCAAATTCTCATTCTAACATGTTTAGGTCACTAAATAAAGTCTAAAAATCATTACTAGCACATACTAAACTGAAAAATACTACCCCAAATTTTTTAATCAGACTCTAAATAACAGTCAAAGCAAAAACACACTGATAATTATGGGTTGCCTCCCACGAAGCGCTTGATTTTATGTCGTCAGCCAGACTTAACCAGTGCTCACTCTGGTTGACCCAACATCATTCCATCATTATATTTATGTTGATCCCCTGTATAATAAGGTTTCAGTCTATGTCCATTCACCTTAAAAATTTTCTCAGAATTAGGATCTTTAATATCCACAGCTCCATAAGGATAAACTTTTATCACAACAAATGGGCCCATCCACCTGGACTTAAGTTTGCCTGTAAATAATCTTAACCTTACATTATATAGCAAAACTTGTTGTCAGTAAGAGTCTTTCAATCATGCCACATTTTCATCTTTTCTTTATAAATCTTAGCACTCTCATAAGATTCATTCCTTATCTCTTAAAGTTCATTTAATTGTAACAATATTTTCTCACCAGCATCTTTTAAATTATAATTTAACTCTTTAATAGCCCAATATGCTTTATGCTCAAGTTCAACTAGTAAGTGACAAGCTTTTCTAAATATTAGCATATATGGGGACATTCATATAGGAGTTCTATAAGAAGTCCTATAAGCCCACAAAGCATAGTCAAGTTTGATAGACCAATCCATTTTTGTTGGATTCACAGATTTTTCGATAATTCTAATAATTTCCTGATTGTATAATTCATCCAAATCACTT
>NW_018222617.1:0-562 GCF_001263595.1 Phalaenopsis equestris
ACCTTAGGAATAGTGGAGTCTAGGCATGTGGGTTCACTTGCCCACATGGGATGCGTGCACTGTCGTGGGTCGGCGCAACGACGTGCCTGCGTGATGGATCATTTGATTCCCTAGAGCCAGCCTTTAGGTTAGGAGTTGCTGTGCGTGACCAAATACCCCCCGTAGAGCCGAGTGTCTCCTCTCTTGTTGTGAGCCTTAGCACAAGTCCCGATGGGTTAGAGTCCCTCACTCCCCTTGCTTTGGATTCCCCAGCTTTACTTGGAGAAGTTGGGAGGTCGGACTTGGCAAAGCGAGAGAAGCTTTGTATCTGGCTTGCTTTGCAAAGTCTGGAGGAGTTAGCAAAAATAGGAATATAGTTATCCTATTTCGCGACGCTGTGGAGTGTTACTCCCTAGGAGATTCGGGGAGAAACTCCCCACATTTCCTCATCGAAGCAAGAGGCGGCAACGCCGCACATCCAAGGTTCTAAACCTTAGGTCTCCCAGGTGAGGTCGTTAGTACGAGCATGACTCACTATCATATGTTGTATTTGCATCTCATTGTTTGCATGTGCATGTCCTGC
>NW_018222618.1:0-731 GCF_001263595.1 Phalaenopsis equestris
GGGTAAATCTCGCCGTCGGCACCATTTTGGGTGCCATCGGCGAGCAGACCGCGTAGCTCCACCGTTTCGCTTTGTTTTAGCTCCGTTTTGCCCCATTTCAGTTGCGTTGTGTTCCTAACAGATAGCCCTACAAAATAAGAATGAAAACAACCTTCTTTTAAAGTGTAATCTAATTCAAAAATATGCAAGAATTGTAAAAGAGATTAAGCCTCGAAAGACTTATCGAAAGGTGACGGCAAAATTTCATTTCTTGCTCGTTTTTGCTCCAAATTGCACTGTTTTTGCATCGTTTTTACATCTTTTTGGTCTAATGATCGTAAGTAATCATACCTGCAACAAAACATCAAAAATACCCTTCTTTAAAGTGCAATATCATAAAAAATAGTGTAAAATAAGTATGAAAATCTCAACATATTTTTCTTTGATCAAAATCCCCCAAACTTAACTATTACTTGTCCTCAAGTAATTTTAGTACTACATAAAAGTAATGATATATTGTAGTAAAGTTTTAATTCAGAAATACTATAAGTTTGACTTAAGTAAATATCATAGTGAGATTTTTAGAAAAAATTCAAGTAATTAAATTAACTTTGTAGGTACAAGATTATGTGGTCATCAAGTTTAAGTGTTCTAGTTTTCTATTCATTTCAAGAATGACTATATGTTGTAATATCAAGTCACTTAAATAATTCAACTGATAGGAACTTCATGAGAACACTAATAGTAAAAGA
>NW_018222619.1:0-798 GCF_001263595.1 Phalaenopsis equestris
ATTTTTGAAGATAATTAAATAGAGGACATCTAATATTTAATCATTTTCTTCCCTCCCACGAACATAAATTTTTCAATATAAAATAATACAGGTGGAAAGAAAAACTCTAAATATAAATCTTACTTCAGCATTTTAGGCATTTTTATCATTCTGAAATTTTTGCAGTCCTTCTCAAAATTTCTACTTCACCTGGTCTAAGACATTAGGAGCTTTCTACACATATAAATCATTAGAGAAATTTCTGAGTAATAAAATTTTGAAATAAGTATAAAATTAAAGCATTAACAAACACAATATTTTACTAACACATCCACAATACTAAACAAAATAATTACAATTAAAAAGAGAAATAAAAATCACATTACAATACAATTCATAAAGTACTAATCAACTCCATTATACTACGCATGCAAATTTTAACTACCACACTACATTTAAAACAATAATTAAAAATTATCCAATTACAACATAACAATAAAAATGAAAGTACAAACACACACAAACATCCATTTTTATTACAAAAAAATTACAAAAATACAAGTACAGGTACATCAATTACATTCAGATATTAAAATCCTAAACTATGTCTTCATCTCCTTGATCAGCAGGTGGATTGGGCTGATACTAAGTATATCGGGGGCACTCAGGAAAAGTAACATCAGGCTCATCTTTGTAGTGTCGGGCCTGAGCTTTGTAGTAAGCTATCTCAAAGTCTGAATGCCTCTGAAGGTAGTCACTATCATAATCATGTTGACATTCTAAGCCTCTAATCCTTTCATTTATTAATTCTATACTCTT
>NW_018222620.1:0-374 GCF_001263595.1 Phalaenopsis equestris
TTCATGTACTATTTTAGAGCCAGTTTGTCAAATGAATTTTGGAGAGTTTGTGCGGGATCGATCAGAGCAGATGAGGTCTACGGCTTCGGTGCGGAAGACCGGAAGAGGCGATCAGGCGAGTGCAGGAATCGGGATTGAGCTTCTTCGACGCAGGGAAGAAGCGAGCAGGCGAGGCGTTTCTTCGGCGCAGAGAGGATGGCGAGTACGGCTGCGGCTTCGGTGCGAGAGACGGAGGCAGGGAGGAGACGAGCGGGGGTCTTCCTGTTCGCAGAGGAGCGTCCGAGCGGGGATTTCGGCGGAGTCGAGCGCTCTTCCTGTCAAGCGGGATCGGGAGGGAATCGGGCAGGAATGTCCGAGCCGCGTCGGCGGAGGGA
>NW_018222620.1:3022-14817 GCF_001263595.1 Phalaenopsis equestris
TCGTGTAGGCTTCTAATCCTCTCGTTTCAATTTCCCGACTTCTTGTTTCATCTCCATCCTCTTTGGTTTCCCAACTGCTCGCTTCTTCTTCCTTTTTCCTTCAATTTCTTCCATTTCTTCTTCCTCCCCGTAATCGAAACGGTTCATCATATGAAACGGGACATCAAAATCTAAACGATTTTTTTATTTTTATTTTAAATTCATTTAAAAGATGGATCCAAACAAGGCACAATAGTTTTGGACATGTCTCAATAAACAAATATAGAGAAAAAGACAAGCACACACTAAAAAGAGAGAGACATGAAAACATACCAATTTTGAAGAGAGAAAAAATAAACGAAAGGCAATACAAACAAGCAGCCCTCAGCAGTATATACAAGCTGCGCTAATCCAACTGAAAGAACTAAAAGATGTGAGTTTCTCACATAGCAAAAACATGCTATTTTTACCATAAATAGAGAAGAAAGCAGAGAAAGAATGTATCAAGGTCAAACTAATGGTCTAAATTGTCAATAAATTTTGTCATAATACAAAGCTCAATGTGCCAACAATTATTATCACACACCAGAAATTTAAAAAACGTCAGTGGTTGCCAAAGAAGATTTTCTCGAGATATGAGATGGTATTTCAACACTAATTAACTGAATATACCTATCAGAAGGATCTTTTCCAGGCATTTCCACAAATAGGTCATGATCACATATTATCTGTAAGAAAGTCAGTTTGCAGTCATGTAGCGCAGATTGACAGACCCCAGCAAATTTGTCCATATATAAAGATACCTGCAAAAGTCAAAGTTATAGATATAAGAATTGATGACAAAATTTTTTGGATGTAAAATAATACATTCTTATCAGAATTTATCAAAGACTAATTTTCAGAGATAAACACTAGATATCACACCATTTAAACTTTTAACATACTTCTTTCATGTGTTTTTAAACCCCAAATTTGCTTGGTGCATCTTTGGAATCTGTCAACAATGGATTCTTCATATTGAGACCGAAATATCAAACCCCAATGCCAACCTTGATTTCCGGTTGACACCTTTTGATAGTAGATTTTTGGATTTGAGATCACTGTGAAATAGCCAAGATGACCTAACCTTTCTTTTGTGAGTGAATGATTGTGATAAATAAAAGGGATTTAGCTCTTCATTTTTTTAATTTCTGCTAAAATCTATAGACAATTAGCTAAAAATGAAAAAGAAGTGTTTACATAGATATTTTATATTTTGTTGTTCCGAGACCGCTAACTTGGTTTTATATATTTTGAAAATTTATTCTCTAATTTTCTGCTCTCTAGAGTATTGTATCATCTCCCTATACACAAGTGCTGTGTCTATAGTTTGCTCAGAAACAGGTGGTAGATGCTCCTCATCGTCTGTATCTAGACATTCATCGTTCGACCAGTCGTTTGCAGCAGAGACAACCACCGAACATCATTTATCTCTCTCCAAATGTCATTGACCGCTCATATTATCATCCAATTGCTATTTTACAACCACCTCCCCCATTAAATCTGCTTCATAAATGCCTCATAAAAGCCTTGGAATGATATCATATGGTATTAAAGCCCAACAAACCTTAAATTTTTAAGGATTCTTCTTCCTACTCCTAAAACAAGAATTCATACAACCTAACATAACATTCCGCCAAAAAAAAAAATCCCATCATCAGCCACCTAACTCAAACCCTAATGCTAACCCTAAATCGCTTTTATTTCCATCAAAACTTTTATTGAAAAGAACAAGACGTGATGCTGTCAAGAAGAAACCATCAACAGGGCATTCAAAAGCTCAATATGGAAGACATACATAGAGAAATACTTTAACAACAAGAGAAACTTGTCGCCTTTGAGAGAATACAATCCGACGAGATTACCATAACCACAACGGTTAATCTCCAAATTACGAGGAGAAAGTGAATCTAATCTATAAAGAAATTTCAAGTGAAAAACAGTCGATGCCGCGACGATTTGGCATGGAAGATTAGAGAAGAAGCCAAACTCTTGAAGTAAAGATGGATTTACCAGATTTTGACGGTTGCATGGATCTAGACAAATTTATCGAGTGACTCCAGATAATGCTATCAAAACAGCTTGTTGTTCAGGAACAACTCGAGTTCAACTCGTTAAACAGCTCGTGTTCAATTCATTCATTAAGCAAACGTCGAACACCAACAAATTTTTTTCGTTCGATATATAAACAAGCCGAACACAATAAAGTTTTGATGAGCATTATTTTTCAATAATTTAATTAATTACAAGGCTACAAAAATTTATACAACAAGCCTTTATCCCACTAAGTCGGTCGGCTACATAAATACTTTTTATCCATTGTGTCCTATTGAGTGTCATATTTTCGTGTAATTCTAATAAATTTAGATCATTTTGTATACAATATGCCCAAGTATTTCTAGGTCTAACTCTGCAATTCCTAACATAAGACGAATCTAAAACATATACTCTTCTAACCGAATAATCGGATGGATGACGTTTCATGTGACTAAACCATCTAAGACGACTCTCTCTAAGTTTATCCGCCACTAGAGCTACATCAACTCTATCACTTATATATTCCCTTCACATATTGTCTCTAAGCCAAGCCACTAATCCACTTAATCACTCTCATCTCGGCAACACTTAATTTATTTTTATGCTTCATTTTTAAAGAACAACATTTTACGCCATAGAGGATTGCAGGTCTCACCGCCATCTTATAAAATTTTCCTTTTAGTCTAAGCATTACTTTTCTATCAAAAAATAAGCCTGATGCATTCCTCCACTTCAACCAACTGAATTCTACTAATAACATCCTCATCTATATCACCATCACTTTGAAAAATAGACCCGAGATATCTAAAACGTCCAGACCTTTTAATGATTTGATCACCCATGGTTACAGCTCTACCACTAGAACTACTACTACTAAAATTACATTCAATCTTAGTTCTACTGAAATGAAGGCCTTTAACCTCTAATGTAGAACTCCATAATTCAAGTTTTTCTTAAACCCTTTCTATAGTTTTATCCACAAGAAGGAAATCATAAGCGAAAACCATACACCAAGGTACATCCTCATGTAATTGTCCAGAAAAAGCATCCATAAAGAAAGCAAAAAAGGTATAAAAATCGATCCTTAATTTAATCCAACTAAAATAGGAAAATATTGGGTCAATCCTCCTATTCAAACACAACAGCTCCAGTATACATACCTTTAATGATTTGAATATAAGTAATATCAACGCCTTTTTCTTCTATAAAACTCTCCAAAGGATTTCTCTTGGAACCTCATCATCTTTTCTAATTTTAAAAAAAAACATATGTAGAACCTCCGTGTTCTCCATCAAACCTCTCAATAAATGTATAGCCTCTATAGTAGACCTACACTACATAAATCCAAACTGATTATGAGAAATTTTTGTAACACGTCTTCACCTATGTTCAATTACCCTCTCCCATAATTTTAAAGTAGGACACATCAACTAAATTCCTCTATAATTTGCACACCCTTGGCTACAACAATTTATAATCAATTAAAATTATTAATTAAAAAAATAAAATAAATATATATTAAATACTTTTTAAAGGAATATTTTAATATAAATAATAAGATTTAAATCTTGCCCCTATTCTAATATCCTATGGTTCCGTGCCTAGGGCTATCAAAAGGGTTCGTTTTTCGCGAACAACTTGTGACAACTTGTGTTCGACTAGCTAAGCAAAAGAGTCGAACTTGAAAAAAAATTTTTAGCAAGAACAATAATTTTTTTAACAAGTCAGTTGACCTCACTTTCGGTCGAGGTGTAGTTTTCCCCTCCTTAGTAGCCTAGGATCTAGCCGTAGGACCTTTCTGTCGACTACTCCTAGAAAATAAGTGAAGGAGCCCTCCCCGTTAGCAATTCTGGACTTTTCTTCGCTCGACTTGACGTTCCATGTAGTAGTCTTGACCGCTATTGCTTAGCAGGTAAGGCTACTCCGAAGGAACTCACGGAGCATTCCTATAGAACTGATGGCCTTAGAATTGATTCTACTCGTTGATTTGGCGCCGCTGCGCTCTCCGTCGTCCTGTTTAATCGAATTCGAGCCGAAATTTTCGTAGGAATCGGACCGCGATGCGTTTTAGCCCGATCGACGATGAGGTTGTCCGGACGACTCCGGATGCCCAACAGGCAAATATTTCTATAGGACTGTCGACCTTAGGATTGACTGTACTCGTTGATTTGGTGCCGCCACGCTCTTCGCCGTCCTGTTTAATTGAATTCGAGCCGAGTTTTTGACGTGATTCGGGTCGCGACGCATTTTTGTCCCGATCGTCGACGAAGTTGTCTAAACGACTCCGGATGACAAAACGGACTGCGCCGACGCGTCCGAAACGTCGATTTTGCCTAAAAGGAACGTTCATTTCACCGCGACGACACGTTTGGGGAAAAATACACATTTAAGTGTTAATTATAATAAAAAATAATATTTTATTAATATTATTATAATTAATACTTTATATTAAATCCTAACATAATTTCATTATCTCCCCCTCCCCTCTGCTGAGTCTCGTCCCCGTGGACCTCTGCCCTAGTTTCGGCTCGCTCGGTTCCACCTAGCCCGCTCCTTCGTGCCGTTGGAGTCTCGTTCCCGCGCTCGCCTTGCGTACGTTGGACGATCCCACGACCCTTCCCTTATCGTATCTCATCCTCTGCCTCTCGCACGCCCGTATGGGGGCGTCTGCTCCTCTCAATCCTTTGATCCGTATGTGATCCCCTAATCATTTCCTCTCCTCTTTGGTTTGTATGATACTCAGTTTGGTGCGTTTCAAGAGGCCGAAAATCTCTGAGGGGGGGAAAACTTTGTTATTTTCTTCTCTCACTTACTTCTTTAGCCTGTTGTACTTGAGTTGGTTTCCTCTTACTGTTGGAGGAAGGATTGACGTGTAGGAGTGCTTTAAAAATTTCTGTGTGGCTTTTCTTTGCTTCAGGAAGGTACTTTCTCCCCCCTCTGTGCCTTGTCTTTCTTCAGTCTTCTCTCTGCCCAACCCCTTAGCTTAGTGCAGTGGACGATACAACATGCTTGCGTGATATTACACTTATGTCTTTTTGAAATATTTGGTACTCAAACATCTAGAAATAGAAATGTGAGCATGCTCTAGGAGTTAGACTTGATTACTTGCTTAAACTGGTGAAACTATGACATGTTTCTATTTATTGTAGCATATTTCTATTGGAAGCAATTAGGAGGGTTGAAACATGACTTTGAGACAATGTTAGCTGCTCTTGCAAGCATGTTAGGATATGTATCATGAAACTTTTCATTTATTCTTATCTAGCATGAGACATTGGAAGGTTTATTTGGTCTTTCACGCATGTGGAAGGCTCGGTTTTAGCTTCTTAAATTTCTTTTTGGCTTAAAAATGCATGCTATGAGAAAATTTATTTAATTTGGAAAGCTCTGTAACTTGTTTTGAGGGCTTGGGTTAGCTCCTCGTGAGGCATCTTCCCTGCTCAAATATCTGTTGGAAATTGTTTCATGCTTGGAATAGTTAGGTTGGTGGCCCAAATATGTTCTCCATGTTGTTGTTCTTATTTAAGATGTATACTGACTCCATATCTTGATGTTTCAAAAACATGCGGGTTGTTCCTTGGCTTTGGATGGCTCGGTTTTACCTTAACATGACTGGAGTTTTAATTTCTTTTAAGGTTGGGTTTTAATCTATGCTTGGACCCTGTTTTGGCTTTGAATGGTTCGGGGCTCGATTTTGCCTGATCTAGTCCTTGGTTTTTTTTTGTATGCATACTTGTGAAGCTTATTTTGGCATGGGATCTGTATGTTGTTGGCTACTCCAAGTCCAATATATGTGCAAGTTTATCCCCAAATGATTTAAAGTTGGTGCAGGGCGTGGTTTTACTTGTTCTTGGCCTTACTTGAGAGTTTGGCTTGGTTTGGCTTTGCCTTTTCTGGACCTTACCTGAGAGCTGGTTTGGTGAGTGGGCTCGGTTTCTTATTTTAGGAAGATTTGGGTGTTGAGTTTATTGAAACTTAGCTTTTGCTTTGGTCGTGGACTTTGACTTATGCCTTGGACTCAGCCTAGTGCGTAAGCCTTCCCTTTCCCTTGCCTCGTTTCTTGGCTTTGGTCTTGGCTGTGGGCCTTGCTTACAATGCTTTGGAATCGATTTGGAGGCTTTGTGAGGGTTTTTCCATTCACTCTCCTATGTATATCAAATATCTCCATAGGATCGGTTTGGGTTTGCCTTGGTCGTGAACCTCTTTTGTGCCTTGGGTTGCTCTAGCCGTGAACCTCTTTTGTGTCTTGGGTTGCTTTAGCCGTGAGCCTTACTTGTGCCTTAGGTTGTCTTTGGTCGTCGGCTTTAGCAGCTGTCCCTTGCTGCCTTTAGCCGTGAGCCTCTTTTGGCCTTGGGTTTCTTTAACCGTGAGCTTTAATAGCTCCTCCCTTTTCTTTTTGTTGCCCTGACCGAGAGCCTTACCTGTTGTTCATCTCTTTCTAGTAACCCCAGTCGTGAGCATTTATTTGATTTTTTTAGAAGATTTTATGCTTATTTGATATGTGAGGCTATGGATTAATTTGGAAGTTGGAAGATTTTGATATCAACTTTGGGATTTGGGAAGATTTGCAAGCTTTATTTAGGAGAGCATTTGGTTGATTTGATTAATCCTACGTTTTTGTGGTTTGGAAAATCAACGCAAAGTGGCATTTTATGTTTGTTAGGAAAGAATTTGGGCCCTACTTTTGAGAGCTGATCCATTCTCTTTCTCGATATTTTAGATGGATCAGTATCTCCTCTCTCTCACCCCATTTTTGTTCTTTTCTTTTCGCTTCTTGGTTCGGTTTTCGATACTTATGTCCGACGCATAAGTGTCCACGTATAGCCTTTCGCTATACGTGAAACCATCAACTCGCAAGTAGTTTCTTTTGGGGCGTAGGGTGGTGATGATAAAGACACACCAAAGATAGAACAAAAAGATGTCATATCCTATAACATCAAGATCCAAGTATTTGATGAACAATAGGATAACGGTATCCTTCACCGACATAAGTCTAGCGAGAGTTGGCTCGAACCTCCTTAGAAAGTTGGCAGTCTCACGCCCGACAGCGTAATCGACTTGGGGACAAAAAATATTCTTCGCTATAAAATAAAATTTGATTCTCTTTTCTTTTGAAAACCTATGTGCATGTCAAAAACATAAATTTTATAAATACATTTTTAAAAATCGATTGTCCATCTGACGAATACCTGTTTAGGCTGAGAAGTAGCCCTCTAGGTGAGGTTCAAGACACACTTCTAGACGAGTGACGGGTTCTATACGTTCGGGTGACCGAGTAGCCTTCGTGGACCCTCGAGTACACACATATATATCTGAACCTAGCCCTACATAAGTGCTTGCGGTCCCCCTTACCTGAACTTTTTGTTTTATCGAAGCTTTGGACAAAGCACTCGTGTTTCTTTTCTTTTCTTCAAGATTTCTCCGAGATTTTTGAAGATGTTTACTCGAGTCTTTTCTCGTTGATGTTCTCGAGTTTTCGGTCATGAGTCGTCGTTACACTCTTCTTCGAATTTCCTAGATGGCTTTTCTTCCAGACTTCGTTTTTTTGCAGTACATTTCAGCTTGCTTAATTTAAGAAACAACGGATCCCATGGGCGTACAGGTTCGTTTTACATTTACATAATGTTATACTATTCTTGTTTATACCTGTTACTACCCTGTACAGCATGTTATATTGTTTTTTCTACTATATCTGCTACTGTTATGTACAGCATGTTAAATTATTCCTGTTTCTACTTGCTACTGTTCTGTAAAGCATGTTATACTATTCCTTTTACTGTATTTGCCACCACTCTATATAGCATGTTATATTGTTACTTCTACTATACCTGTTACTGTCATATATGGCATGTACACTGCTTCTTTTATTGTGTTTTCTACTGTTTGCCCTGTACTGCATATTTTATATTACATAGCCTTAAGCATGTCTCCTTTCCATATAGGATGTTTAGAGGACTATTATCATGAGGTCGTTTGATTTGACATCATAATTGGACACCTTTGGAAAAACTTAAACTCGTCACGACAAGGGATTTGGAGTTAGCGCGGTGGGCAGCACGATCATCTTCAACAGCAGAACATGTCTTCCCCAGCTAAACCATTTATTTCCAAGAATTTAAAACAACAATTCATAGGATTTCGAGGTTGTTCGCCTAGCGCAACATAAATCCTGAACATTTTCGTTAGGTATTCGTATGGCTCTGCTGTACGATCTAAGCCCTAACTCGTTTTAGGATTCTGAGGTTGTAGTCATTTATGACCTAAATCCTCAAATCTTTCAGGTTATTTGTATGAGCGTTTCACACGAATGTAAGCACTAATTAAATAAGCACTTGAATATTCCTCCTCGAAACTGAAGCCAAATCATAGGGTAGACTGGGAAGCCACCGTGGATCTCCTATGGATCTGTGGCATCCCCTAGTTCTTTTTCCTTTGGATCCTTTAATAAATGTCCCAAGTTTGAATCATTCTCTTTTGCACACCTCTTTGTCCAATTTCGTTGAAAAGTCTTATCCTTTTAAAGTCCTTGAAGATAATTTTTTCTGATTTTTATCGAGAGTATTTTTAAGTGATTTCGGTCATTTGAGATGTAATTAACTATAGGGGCTTGCCCTTATAGGGAGCTTTTCCGAACTCAATTTAAAATAAACCCTATTTAATTTTTCATATTAAATAGGAGAATTTGTCGGCAAATAAAACGGTTTCGCAGACCAAACGGACGTCATATATATCTTAATTTATCTGATCGAGCTTCATCCTCAAGTCTTGTGTTTATTCCTCGGGATAGATACAGGATTTGAGGTAAAGCGTTCTTTCATTTAAACTATGAAAAATATGGGATCAGTTTGATTTTCATATTTGATTTTAAACTTAAATCTATATGTGAATTAAAACGTCCTTCCGAAGCGGGCGTCGGGATTTCGATTCCGGTGACCGACAGCTTCTCACGGGCGACTCCTCCCCCAATCCACCCATTCACCCTTTTCCCTGCCGACAACTTCTATAGGAAGAGAAAAGAATAGTAGGAAAGAAAACTCCTACACAAGACGAAGGGGTAGGAATACTCCAGAGAACCGAGCATGAAATTGCTCAAGCTTGACTTGTTTACACCTTAGCTCCAGATAGTGGAATCGGTCTTTAAGCATAAAGATATTCCACCTGACAAAAGGGTGAGACTTAGTTGTTATTAAGCTAAGGAAAAATGCTTTCTTGTTGTGAAGCATCTCTGATAGCGGGAAGGGAAAAGTAAAATCACTACCTGACCCAAGATGAAACATGAGATGCAACGCAAATAACTAACAACACGTTACAAATAGGACATTCTTGAAGCTTCATTACTTGCAACAACAAGAACAGCAAGATCTCGCAGTAGAATAGTAGACCACTGAGTTCGAGAAGCATGTGTTGAAGTGTGAACAATTAGAGCCAAAGGAGAACATAATAGTTGATAATTAAGGGGATTGAGACAACCCATTAACAGTGTGGTACAGTTACAGCCCTATTAGACATTACAAAATACCAGATCTTAGCCCTTAAGGTGGAGAGACAATACAATAGTACTAGATCCATACCTACCTTCAAATAGGGTTCAACCATTGAATCTAGCAGCAAGACTATACCCAGCAGAACATCCAAGCTGAGTCCGCCTGAGGAGGAACTCGTCTAGAGTGGAGACCGCTAGTACTCCCAAATTTATCCCAGCTAGAAAGTGATACCGAAGTTAACCCAAAACCACAATGGAATAATACTTTTATTATGGAAGCTAAAAAGGCATACAAACAAGATACTTGAAAGCAAGAAAATAATAACACAACAAAAACTAGGTCGTAGATCAGGGTGGTGGTGGTGGTGCGGTTGGAGGGGTTGGACAGGGTGAGGGAGGAAGGTTGGTTGCTAGGTAGTAGTAAGGAGCAAGGAGGGTTGTCAGTTTGGGTGGCGGCAGAGACAAGGAGGGTTGTAAGGAGGCATGCGGTATAGAGTGTTGGAGGGGGTTGATGGTAATATTTGTTGAGGTTGAGGAATGTTTGTAGTGGCTTAAGAGGATGGTGTAACGCTATTGGTGGAGAAGCAAGTAGACTGGGTGCTTAGTGGTAGCTAAAGAAGGGCGAATAAGCTGACGGTAGAATCACGGGAAGGATGAGGGTGCAAAGGGTTGGCGACAATCCAGAGAGTTATATGGTGGAATTCGGCGGCAACAGGGAGGCTGCAGGAGCAACAGTAGCAAGCAGGAAAGGATGGATATACACCCCTTTGAGACGCATTACAACCAAAGCACATTTTCACCGTTGGAAACACCACTAGAAAGGGAAAAGGGATTTCAGAGGCTGACCAGACAGAAATCTAAAGCTAAAATTGAATCCTAAAACACAAAAGACATATAAATACTATATAACTATGAGAGGTGAGACCCCTTCTATTTGGGTGACAATCCTATTTCCTAGGGTTGGCCAGCCCTATTCTCCTTCCAACTGAACCGGCTCAATTACTCTAGATCGGTGCAACAAAAAGAAACATCGTGTCAGAAAGTGCTTCAACTGCCACGATTTTAGACATATTGCATCAGATTGTCCAAACAAGGGAGTGATACATTTCACTAAGCGGGGAACCGTTGAAGAAGTAGATTGTGACACAAGAGAGAATGAAAATGCCATAGAGTATCAACATTAAGCAGATAAGAGAGAGATATTGAAGATTCAAGATGAGCCCTTGAGAGAGACCGGCAAAACTAATATCGGTTATCTTTGGATGTATTGAGTCGGAGGAGCAAAAACCAAAAAAGAGTTTGGCCTTGTTGGAGTTATCGTGTTTCCTGACTGATATTTTACCTCTTGTGTGGAATCACCAAGATTAGTTGATTCAGCCATAGATTTCATTCCAGAGTCAGTTTCTCTGGACAGACTTGTTTATCAGTGGGCTTAGCAGAGTACAATGAGCTGGAGAAATATATTACAAATTTAAAGAATTGAGGTCTGATTCGTGAGAATGTAATTCTATAAATAATTTGAGCTTCGTTTTAGGTTATTTATTCTATCAGGGCATGCTTTGGAGTGATGTATTTGTTTGAGCAGCACGAAATGTACATGAGCATATATTTAATAGTAGGATTGTCTAAGGTGAAGACTTTATTATGGTGATGGTAGATCGTTTTCTAAAGGTTCCAACAAGGAAGACAACCATTCCTACCAATGGGAGAATGATGTGAGACGCATGTTGTGTAATAGGGATTTGCGCTGGGGTAAATGAGAAAAAGGTTTCCACATGTTCACGCGATTGCAGGATCGAATGAAGCTCGATCGATACAAATTTCTCACGTATGTGGGAGGAACTGGAACGGGACTGTCTTGCCGAGCCTGAACTGGGGCTTTCCTGGTCTGTTTTTTTTTTATTCCGAACAAATTTTCTTCCTCTTTTATTATTATTTTTTTATTTCTGTATTTCTAAATATGTTATTTTCTATTGGAGAACTCTTATATAATTTATATTTTGTTGTTTTGAGATAGCTAGATTAATTTTATGAATTATGAGAATTTATTCTCTGATTTTTTACTCTCTGGAGTGTTGTATCATGTTCCTATCACAAGTGGTGTGTCAGTAGCTTGCTCAGGAACATGTGGTGGATCCTCCACATTGCCCAGTATCCCGTCATTCGCCGTTCAACCTGTTGTTTGTAGTCAGGACATCCACTGAACGCTGTTAATCTCCCTCCAAATGCCGTCAACCACCCATATTGTCATCCCCTT
>NW_018222621.1:0-2458 GCF_001263595.1 Phalaenopsis equestris
TGTGGTGTGCTGGGCGAGCACACCGCATGTATTGGCATTGACCAAAAAGATCAACAAGACCAATATATATTTCTAAGTCATCAAACCTAGAAAGAAGTGTGAATTTGTGTCTGCTATTTATTTCCGCTGGGGAATTTTATTGGATCAATTCTTCAAGAATGTGAATTAGAAACATCAGACTAATTCAAAGTGAAAATTATCTGATCAATTTAGGAAAAGTATAAATCAGAAGTATCGAACTGATTTAATGTAAAAATTGAAATTATTAGATCAATTTTTAAAAAGTTATGAATCAGAAGTATCGAACTGATTCAATGAGAAGATTGAACTTATCAGATCAATTTTTGAATCAGAAGTATTAAACTGATTCGATGAGAAAATTGAAATTATCGGATCAATTTTGAAAAGTTATGAATCAGAAGTATCAAAAGCATAAATCAGAAGTATTGAACTGAATTAATGTAAAAATTGAAATTATTAGATCAATTTTTGAATCAGAAGTATTAAACTGATTCGATAAGAAAATTGAAATTATCGGAGCAATTTTAAAAAGTTATGAATCAGAAGTATCGAACTGATTCAAGGTGAAAATTGAACTTATCGGATTAATTTTGAAAAGTTATGAATCAGAAGTATCGAACTGATTCAATGTAAAGATTAAAATTATTAGAACAATTTTTGAATTAGAAGTATTAAACTAATTCAAAGTAAAAAGATCAATTATGAATAAGAAATATTGAACTGATTCAATGAGAAGATTGAAATTATTGGATCAATTATGAATCAGAAAATTATGAATAAGAAATATTGAGCTAATTCAATGTGAAGATTAAAATTATTGGATCAATTATGAATCAGAAATATTGAACTGATTCAATGTGAAGATTAAAATTATTGGATCAATTTTAAAAACAGTAAATCAGAGTTATCGGACTGATTTAAAATATCATGTGTTTCAGAAAGCTTAATGTGTAAAAATTTATATTATTTTGAAAAAGATTTGCAAGATTTATTTGCAAATATCATATATTTGTGATTCCATTGGGATATCACAGAAAACAAAATTACGTAGAATGTGTGATTTTGTGGGGATATAGATCGAACGAGGTCATACTGACAAGCAAGAAATTCTCACTACACAAGCAAGAAAACTTATCTGGCAAATTTAATTTGTCTGTTGTAAAATTCTGTTACTGATTCATACAGTCATTTTTACAATATATCATGTATAATCTTAAAAGATGAAAAGTATATCATGCTATTCACATTACTAATACATCCATGAGTACATAATATAAAGTACAAAATAAACTGTCCTCATATCGCTGGCTGCATATTTGCCCATTTGTATGTCTGCCAGTAGAAGATCTTCTTGCAAACTGTATTATGAGTTTCTAAACAAGCTGACCTTCTAGGCTGTTGTTTTGAGATAGCCTAGTGGTGCAACGAGTTTATAACTCATATGGCTGCAACTGTTCAAGCTGGCTGAAATCCATATGGGGTTTTATCGTCACTCATTCTTCTGAAAGTTATTGACACTCGACGGTGTCGAACTCCTGGAATGCAATGTTTTGCTATGTCGGCCCCATTTCCTTTCAGAATCAGGACGAATCCTCTTGGTAATAAAATCTCAACAGATCCTTGGAATTCTCCTGGAACGATTATGTCTATATCTGTGCCAAATAGCATACTGCTCTCTGATATAAAAGAAACTGTACAGAACGGACGAACAAAGTCATGATGATCAATATGTGGAGGGATACAATCCCCTTCTTCATAAATGTTAATTATGCAACTATTGGGGATATAATTTGCTGGAATTATACCTCATTGAACCAGTCATGTAATCATCCATTTTATCGTGGGTGGCATTGGCTCCACCTGCTCATGCTGTAAAATTCCTGAAGATTTCCTTGTCGATCTATTTTATAATTATAACAATAGCCGCATTGTATCGTAATGCGACCCTTGCCTCTCATCCATTTTTTAGGTTCTGAATATGTTCTCCCAGATAGCAACCCTGCTTTGCCTTTGATTTCGAGATCAGACACACAATCAAGTACCTCTTGTTGCTCTTTGAGAGAGAAGACCTCTGTGTATAATTACAATCCCTCCAGAATATTAACATAATCTCCATCAATTATTTCAAAATGTTCAAAGACGTTGCATTTAACGTTATGGATCTTAGCAAGCTCAACTTTGCTTGGATATGATGGATAATGTGTTTCATGACTTAACCGATTATCAATAATCGGCTGTCATGTCATTGGTGGTATTATTCCCACCAGATTATACGCCTCAACTTGAGCTGAAGCATGATAGATATCCCATGGATAATGCTGAATTGTATTTGCATCATCTATTGGCAAATCATCATATCTTATCAGTTCATTAGCTGATAAGTAATCATTATAATTACGATACTGTCCAAGATGTAAAACATTGCAACCTGGGCATT
>NW_018222621.1:2819-3312 GCF_001263595.1 Phalaenopsis equestris
CCTCCATTGGATCTTGTTCTTCGATGATTTCTTTCCCTTTTGAGGAAGAGAGAATCCTGGTACTGAATTTAAGCAGTGAGGGAAATCCCTCTTTTTCTTGTTCTTCGACAGCATCCATTAGTGGATTTTCTTACTCTATATTAACATCGTCAAATTCCATATCAAAGTTGATTATCCCGCCCTGCGGTACATCTTTTTTTAAAGCAAGGTTTAAACCATCTTTGAAAGCAAAGATCAGCCGCGATCCTGACTTCTCCTACTTAAATTAACAGGGAGACATCAGTGAGTTTGAATTGTTTATGAATTAGAACAAAACATAGTTTAATTAACATATATTTTATGTTGTAAATATATATGTAGAAAAGAATGAATGTAATACGTGATATTAAGAATTTTCATTAATTTTTGATATTGATAAAAAAAAATTTATCTGGTCATAGACTTTTTAGGCCATATAAATAACCCCAGAACTATCTGAAGTTCACAAAAATTT
>NW_018222621.1:4591-4936 GCF_001263595.1 Phalaenopsis equestris
TGTCCTTTGGAGGATGGAGGATCTATCAGACCAACTATATCCGTACCCCAACATTCGAATGGCCACGAGGCAATAGTTGGGTGTAGCACATTCGGTGGTTGGTGTAAGAGCACTCCGTGTATCTGGCCGTGATGACATTTATTTGCTGTATCCATGCAATCAGACATCATTGTTGGCCAATAATATCCGAGTCTTTTGATTTTCATTTTCATCTTTGGTCCCGACTGGTGAGCACCACACAATCTGGCATATATTTCCTTGACAATATCCTGTGCCTCGGTTCTGCTCAAACACTGTAGCCGCATTTGATCGAACGATCTCCTATAGAGAACACCATTTATGAGA
>NW_018222621.1:5093-5471 GCF_001263595.1 Phalaenopsis equestris
GAACTTGTCTGCCCTGTACTGTGATTTCTATGGAATCCTCCGGGGGACATGCCAATTCTTTAGCAAGTTTTGCTAGAGCATCGGCATGTGCATTATCTACCCGAGGAATCTGATAAAAAGTCACATTGGGAATCTGCTCCAGCAGTTTTACCGTGTAGTGGTAATATTGTCTGGGCTTCAAAATTTTGTATTGTCCAGTGATCTGTTGAATGATAAGTTGGGAATCACCGTACATGGTAATATCTCTTATGTCCATTAAGATTTCCAACTCTAATTCTGTAATCAAAGCTTCGTATTCTGCTTCATTATTGGGGCAAGGCTTTGTCAGGTGGTACGAGATTCACAACATACCCTTGTCTGGAGTGATGAAAATTAAAC
>NW_018222622.1:0-482 GCF_001263595.1 Phalaenopsis equestris
TCCCTTGATACTTTTGGGAGACTCCTATAAGTGGTTCCCTAAAACCATTAGCCCTAGGCTAAGTTTTAGCTAAGGCCACTATATAGAGGACCCAAAATGGGGTTTCTATTGATCTATGGCTTATTTATGGGGAATGGCAATCCAACTCTATCAAGATACCCAACCTGCCCTATTGCCCCCAAATTCCCCAAACTACCCAAATACACTTGGGACCCCAAATTTGGCCAAAATCTCCAAAACTAGCCAAAATACCAAAAATTGTTCAAAAATCATTTCAAACACCTTAAAAACACCCAAATTACCCAAAATCCCCAGATTGGCCAAATTACCAAAGTACCCCTCTTGGGCCCAAAATTCCAAAAATTTCAAAAAATCCCAAAAAATCCCAAAACCTTTCCCAAAACCTCCCAAATATTCTCAATTTCATTTTCATCAACTATCACATGTTCCAATTTGGCCAATTTGACCATCTTTGATCAAAA
>NW_018222623.1:0-3043 GCF_001263595.1 Phalaenopsis equestris
GTAGAGATTCAAATAGATTTCTAAACAGTGGGTATTAAATTAAGTTAAGCAAACAACACACTAACATGATAAAAGAAAATTACAGGGTAGCAGTTTTTCTGAATTTCAACTTTAAGAACTATGCTAGCAAAATTTTCTACTTTGTAACAGATATTAAATTAAGTTAAGTTCTAAACTAACTAAATCACAGTACTAAAGACAAAACAACACTTATTACCCTAAAATTTTAAAAACAAAATACAATCTAACTTAACAATTACAACAACAACATAACATAAAAATTCAAAACACAATATAAAACATAGTCCAAAACAACACACATATGCAAATGTAGCAGGCTCAAACCACATAGTTCATATCATATTACAATCATATAATGAATCTCTAGCTCTACTCTTCATCCTCAAAATCACCGTTGTACCATTTTTTGGGGCCATAATCAGGATATCGAGGATATGGAAGAAATTGCACTCTTGGTTCACCTCTAATCAGGCTCTCCAAAGATGAGTGGAATTTCTCTTCATAATCAATTTTCCTTCTATTATAACTATTAGTATGATATGCAAAATGCTCTAAATTTTGTACTAAAATTGATATTATCCATCATCTTCTGCAATAACTCATCCCGAGTCTTAGTAGAATCACCTCTAGATGTAGAAGCACGTGAAGCAGATGGTCTTGATGAAGATGCAGCAGAGATAGATGCAACAGAAGTCTCTAATCCATAGCTCCTGGAAAATCCTCCTCTTCAGCCAAAAATTGAATGTTCAGAATAAGTCTTCACATTCACCTTCGTGATGGGCTTTAGAGGTAACAGAACTTCCTCCTAACTATCATACTTTACTCCAGCTTGCTTGCATAAAGAAAATATTAAGGAAGCAAATCCCATACCTGTAGTAGTAGCAGCAGCTGAACTGATGATAGTGTGATAGATCAAAGCTCTTATGTTGATGGGCTTTCCTTCCTGAATATAATAATTCAACGTCGCTTTCTCTCTGGTCACTTCACTGAAATGATTGGTAGGAAGCAGACGAGCAGAAATGAGATAGTGTCAGGCCTTTGAAGGTGCACATAACTTTGAAGTTGGGAAATTTACTCTCCTCTCATTGGTAATCTTCCAAATTCCTCTCCCAATAGTCAAGTATGAAATAATCTCATCTAACTCCGCTTCCATAGGACTATAATTCACATAAGAACACAAAGTCTCCGGTGGTAAGTGATAAAACAAGTTGATTACCTCTGGAGTAAAAGGTACCAACTTCCCTCGAACCATATCTCGATCGTCCTCAACCTCTAGGAGATTTGCATAAAACTCCCTTAGAACAGAAATTACAACGACAGCAGAGAAACAACATAATTGTGCCCACTATCGGCGGACTATCAGGTCTTCTACTTCTCCCCCTGGACTCTTAAAATATCACTCCTGAATCAATTTTTGTGACTATAGAGCGTGACTATATCGATCCTGAGCTTTTAAACTGACAAATTTGCTTGAATCAAATGGGCTTTAATCAAATGGGCTCTTTCCTTTACTCCTTTTCATTCTTGGTGTCATTCTACAAATTTGATAAATTCAAAAAATAGCTTTAAAAATCAAGTTTAAATCACTAAACTAAACTTCCAAAAGTACTAACTAAACTTAACTCTTCCAAAAGTACTAACTAAACTTCCCAAGCAATTTTCATAGATTTTTCTTCACTTTTTACCATGAATAGTAAATTTTTGAAATATTTCAAATGTTCTTAAAAAATATGATGAAAATTAAAAATTTTTGCAGAAAAGTAAAGTTCTTACCTCAAGGAACTTGGATCTAGCAAATCTCACTCGATCCCACCAAGAAATCTCTAAATTTCACTTGCCCTAGCCCTCAAAATCGCAAACTCGAGTTGGGGAAGACGATAGGAGCCGTTAAACATGGCTTTTTCGGACCTAAAATCACTTTTAACCATTCACAAATTGGTTTTTGTAAACTGGTGCTTAAGCGCGGGTAAGTGGTGCTCAGGTGCTTGCCTCTCGGGTTGGCTCGCACTTAAGCGCGAGATGTGGTGCTTAGGCGCTAGTGCAGAATTTTTGAAATTTTTAATTGTAAGTAAAATGCACTATTAGCCTAAGTAAACCACCCCTAAATGGTCTCATAGCACTTAAATGACTATTTTTACTTCCTATAACTCTCTTCTCTCTCAAATTTTTCCATAATAAATAATTCAATTTGAGGCTAAAAATAACACAAATTTTCACAAAAACAAACTTATATTAATTCACAAACAAGTACAAACACATTTAACACTTAGTTCTCTCTCCAAATAGTCGTGGATGAGAAAATTTTCCTAAGTACAAAACACTTAACACACATTTAATTAAACACATAAGTGACACAAATAGTGACACAAACACTAAACACAAGACATAAACACTAACACACTTAAAAACATGACTCCAAACACACAATTCCTAACACTTAACTTAATGCCACTCTTCATTAGAAGGAATGAATTCTTGTCTCTCAGTAGTCTCTCCAGGAATATAGAGTTAATAAAACAGACGGTGGTGACGAGCTCTAATACTATCATCTTCGATCCACTTTTGCTTAAGGAACAACGCTTTATCTGCTTCCTCTACACAACTATTAGGGCTGAATTGCATCTTAAGTTGCCACCCAATATGTTTCTGCGTTGAAGCGCTGGATCTGGCGCTTTAGCGCTAGTGCATATTTTTGCACCAGTCAACTTAACGTCCAAATTCTTATTCTAACATGTCTAGGTCACTAAATAAAGTCTAAAAATCATTACTAGCACATAATAAACTCAAAAATACTACCCCAACTTAATCAGACTCAAAACAACAATCAAAGCAAAAACACACTTATAACTATGGGTTGCCTCCCACAAAGCGCTTGGTTTTACGTCGTCAGGCCGATGTAACCAGTGCTCATTCTCATTCTGGTTGACCCAACCCATCATTATATTTATGTTGATCCCCCATATAATAAGGTTTCAGTCCATGTCCATTCACTTTAAAATTTTTCTCACTTTAAAATTTTTCT
>NW_018222623.1:3055-7640 GCF_001263595.1 Phalaenopsis equestris
TTAGGATCTTTAATATCCACAGCTCCATAAGGATAAACATTTATCACAACAAATGAGCTCATCCACCTGGACTTAATTTTGCCTGGAGATAATCTTAACCTTGCATTATACAACAAAACTTGTTGGCCTGGCTGAAAATTTTTTATAAGAATCTTTTGATCATGCCACATTTTCATCTTTTCATTATAAATCTTAGCACTCTCATAGGATTCATTCCTGGATTCATTCCTTTCATTCCTTATCTCTTCAAGCTCATTTAATTGTAACAATCTTTTCTCACTCACAACTTTTAAATTATAATTGAACTCTTTAAATAACCCAATATGCTTTATGCTCAAGTTCAACTGGTAAGGACAAGATTTCCCAATTATTAGCCTATATGGGGATATTCCTATAGGAGTTCTATATGCAGTCCTATAAGCCCACAAAGCATAGTTAAGTTTGATTGACCAATCCATTTTTGTTGGATTCACAAATTTTTCCATAATTCTTTTAATTTCCCGCTTGGATAATTCAGCCAAACCACTTACTTGAGGATGATAAGCTGTAGCAATCCTATGATTTATATGATATTTCTTTAATAATTTATCCATAATGACATTTCTGAAATGATTTCCCCCATCACTAATGATAACTCTCGACATCCCAAATCTACAAAATATGTTCATTTTCAAAAATTTTGCAACACTTTGAGAATCACATCGGGGTAAAGCAACAACTTCTATCCATTTGAATACATAGTCCACTTCTAACAGAATATATAAATTTCTGAAAGATGGTATAAATGGTCCCATGAAATCTAATCCCCAAACATCAAATATTTCAACTTCTAGTATATAATTGAGAGGCATCTCTTTTCTTCTAGAAATATTGCCTACTCTTTGACATCTATCACAAGTGTTGTTATAAGCATTAACATCTCTAAAAATTCTAGGCTAATAAAATGCAGATTGTAGAATTTTGTATGTTGTTTTATCAACACCAAAATGTCCCCCAAAATACTTGAGGATGATAAGCTGTAGCAATCCTATGATTTATATGATATTTCTTTAATAATTTATCCATAATGACATTTCTGAAATGATTTCCCCCATCACTAATGATAACTCTCGACATCCCAAATCTACAAAATATGTTCATTTTCAAAAATTTTGCAACACTTTGAGAATCACATCGGGGTAAAGCAACAACTTCTATCCATTTGAATACATAGTCCACTTCTAACAGAATATATAAATTTCTGAAAGATGGTATAAATGGTCCCATGAAATCTAATCCCCAAACATCAAATATTTCAACTTCTAGTATATAATTGAGAGGCATCTCTTTTCTTCTAGAAATATTGCCTACTCTTTGACATCTATCACAAGTGTTGTTATAAGCATTAACATCTCTAAAAATTCTAGGCTAATAAAATGCAGATTGTAGAATTTTGTATGTTGTTTTATCAACACCAAAATGTCCCCCAAAATCAGAATTATGACATTTTTGGATAATTTCATAAGTTTCTTCTAATGGTACACATCTTCGAATGATCAGATCCTTTCGTTATTTATATAAATATGGGTCATCCCAAAAATAAGTCTTATCTTCAGAAATAAATTTTCTCATTTATTGGTATGTCATTCAATAGGGTTTAAGATCACTAACAATATAGTTCACAATGTCAGCTTACCACGGAACACACCATTCATTTATAATGAACAATTTTTCATCTGAAAAATATTCATTAATTCCTTTTACAAAATAGGGTGGTTATTTTAATTCAAGCCTGGATAAATGATCAGCAATTTGATTTTCAATTCCCTTCCGATCTACTATTTCAAAATCAAATTCTTGTAAAAGAAGAATTCATCTTAGAAGTCTCGGTTTAGTATCCTTCTTTTTCTTGAAGTACTTAATAGCAGAATGATCTGTATGCACTATACAATGAGTTCCAATCAATTATGATCTAAATTTATCAAAGGCATATACTATTGTTAATAACTCTTTTTTAGTTGTTTTATAATTATTATAATTAATTTATTATTAATTTGAGTTTCATTAAGAGTTCTTCTAGAATAGTAAATAACTTTGAAAATGTTATCATATCTTTGTCCTAAAACAACTCCAATAGAATAATCACTTGCATCACCCATAAGTTCAAAAGATTTTTCCCAACTTGGTGAAACTATAATTGGTGCAGTGATTAATTTTTCTTTTAATAATTTAAAAGGCTTTAGGCATTCCTCATTAAAATTGAACTTTTACAAAATAGGGTGGTTATTTTAATTCAAGCCTGGATAAATGATCAGCAATTTGATTTTCAATTCCCTTCCGATCTACTATTTCAAAATCAAATTCTTGTAAAAGAAGAATTCATCTTAGAAGTCTCGGTTTAGTATCCTTCTTTTTCTTGAAGTACTTAATAGCAGAATGATCTGTATGCACTATACAATGAGTTCCAATCAATTATGATCTAAATTTATCAAAGGCATATACTATTGTTAATAACTCTTTTTTAGTTGTTTTATAATTAATTTGAGTTTCATTAAGAGTTTATTAGAATAGTAAATAACTTTGAAAATGTTATCATATCTTTGTCCTAAAACAACTCCAATAGAATAATCACTTGCATCACCCATAAGTTCAAAAGATTTTTCCCAACTTGGTGAAACTATAATTGGTGCAGTGATTAATTTTTCTTTTAATAATTTAAAAGGCTTTAGGCATTCCTCATTAAAATTGAAAATTGCATCTTTCTCCAGTAAATGGCATAAGGGCTTAGCAAACTTAGAAAATTCCTTAATATATCGCCTGTAGAATCCAGCATGTCCTAAAAAACTCTTAATTTCTCTTACATTTGTTGGATAAGGTAAATTAGAGATCACTTGAATTTTAGCAGGATCTACTTCCATACCATTTTCTGATATTTGATGACCTAATAAAATTCATCCTGCTACCATAAATTGGCATTTTTCCCAGTTAAGAACTAAATTTGTTTCTTGAATGCGCTTAAGAACTTTAGATAAATGTTCTAAACATGAGTCAAATGAAGTTCCAAATATTGAAAAGTCACCCATAAAGACTTCAATTCCTTTTTCAACTAAATCACAAAAAATTGCTATCATACATCTTTGAAATGTGGCAGGGGCATTACATAAACCAAAGGGCATTCTTCTAAAAGCAAAAGTACCATAAGGACTTGTAAATGTTGTTTTCTCTTGATCCTCAGGAAATATTTGAATTTAGTGATAACCGGTATATCCATCCAGAAAACAAAAGTATTTATGCCCAACTAGTCTATCCAGCATTTGATCTAGAAAGGGTAGTGGAAAATGATCTTTTTTAGTGATAAGATTTATTTTTCTATAATCAATGCATATTTGGCACCCTGTAACTTGTCTAGTGGGTATTAACTCATTATGCTCATTCACAGTTACAATTACTCCTCCCTTCTTAGGAACACAGTGAATTGGACTGACCTATGCACTATCTGAAATAGGGTATATAATTCTAGCATCTAACCACTTTAAAATTTCTTTCTTAACAACCTCTTTCATAATAGGATTTAATCTCCTTTGTGGATCAGCCCTGGGTTTGCAGTTTTCTTCCAGATTAATTCTATGCATACAAATTGAAGGACTGATTCCTTTATTATCAACAATTGTCCATCTAAAGGCTTTCCTAAAATTTTTCAGAATTTTCATCAGCTTTTCTTCTTCTTCCTTTATTAACTTCGAGGAAAGTATAACAGGTAAAGTAGAGAAATCTCCTAAAAAGGCATATTTTAAATGTTCAGGAAGTAATTTCAACTCAAGTTCAGGAGGTTTTTCAATAGATGGACAATATAATTTATCCTTGTCTACCGTGTCCAAAATTTCAAAACTTTCTTGAACATAACTTGAATCTTTCTTAGAAAGGTTTACACATTGATCTAATTCCTCTTCTTTCTCATGTTCCAAATATTTTTCTTCATATTTTTCTTCATAAGTAGTATTGAAATGGCATTCGCTCAGATATCTTATAACATCCATTCTATAACATTCATCTTTACCTTTTGCAGGGTATTTCATTGATTTTGAAATATTAAAAGTAACAATTTGATCATTGACGTGCATTGTTAGTTCCTTTTTCTACACAACTATCATTGCTCTTCCTGTGGATAGTAAAGGTCTCCCCAAAATGATATGTATCTCTTTATATTCCTCCATATCTATCACAATGAAATCAACAGAAAAGATAAATTGATCCACTTTCACTAGAACATCTTCTATAACTCCTTTAGGATAGGTTATTGAACGATCTGCTAACTGCAGAGTCACAATAGTAGGGGTTATTTATCCTAATCCCAATCTTTTAAATATTGATAATGGCAGGAAGGTTAATCTTGCACCTAAATCACATAAAGCTTTCCTATAAAATTTGTCTCCTATTGCACATGAAATTGTAAAGCTACGAGGATCTTTAAGCTTTTCAGGAAGTTTCTTTTGAATTATAGCACTGCACTCCTCACTAAGTGCAACAGTCTCATTATCTTCAAGCTTCCTTTTTCTGTTAAGAATATCCTTCATAAAATTTACATAGCTTGGCATTTGTTTTAAGG
>NW_018222623.1:7799-9808 GCF_001263595.1 Phalaenopsis equestris
TCCTCTTTTGATTCTTTAATTTCTTCTCTCTCTACTTCAATTTCTTTTTGAACTCTCCCTTCCAACTCTCTTCCGCTTCTATGTTGTACGGCTTTAACTTGTTCTTTATTCTGGTCTTTTGGATATTACTAGGAAGTGTTCCTTGGGATTTATTAGTTAATGAACTTGCGATTTGCCCAAGTTGATTCTCAATAGTTCTAATTGTAGCTCCTTGACTTTGTAACTGATTACCCATTTGTAACACCACTTCTTCTATAGACAACTTCTTATCCTTAAATTGTGTATTTATGTTGAAACCTAGAGGATAAGTAGATTTATAATTATTATTCCATTCGTTGTTCCAGTTTCCCATTGGGTTTACTTGGTTGTTCCTTCATTGCTGATTATTACCACCCGAGTTGTTATTCCAATTAAAGTTGGGATGGTTCTTCCACCTGGGTTTATAATAATTAGAGTATGGGTTATTTTGCATATTATTTATGGCATTCAAAGTTTCTAATGATGCTTGAGAATCTACCATTTAGCCTAATTAATTCTCTTCAATCATAGAAATTGGTTGAGAAAAATTAATTCCAAATTGGCCTAACTTCCTTGAAATTGCAGCAACTTGATTTGCTAACATAGTAAATGCATCAGTTTCATGAATGTTGGTTACTTTCTTTGGATTTACCCTTACTTTTTTGGATTCACATTCTCAAAAGGCCATTGAAAATTATTGGTAGTAATCTCTTCAATTAAAGCATAAGCACTTGAAATGGTTTTGACATCATTGAACCACCAGCAGTGCCATCGAGAATAGATCTAAGAGAAACAATTAATTAATTATAAAAGGTTTGAATTATTAACCAATCTGGTATAACATGGTGTGGACACTTTCTTAAGATTTCTTTAAATCATTCCCATACTTCATAAATAGATTCCCCTTAAACTGATAATATCATTTCTAAGCTTCACGATTTCTTATGGTAGAAAATATTTAGCAAGGAATTTTTGTGCTAAATTACCCCAAGTTCTGATAGATCCCGGTGCTAATGAATTCAACCACATCTTAGTTTTATCCCTCAGTGAGAAAGGAAATAACCTAAGTCTTATGACATATCTGAAACACCATCGTATTTAAATGTAGCACACAATTCTAGAAATTGGTAAGATGTAAATTTGGATCTTTCATTGGTGATCCCCTAAACTAATTATTTGAAATCATTTGGATAATAATAGGTTTACACTCAAATGAATTAGCCACTACAGTAGGTTTTTGAATACTACAATGAAGTTCATCTACAGTAGGGTTGGCATAATCTCTTCAAGGTCTAAACTCTTGATGAATTTCAGCATTCTGATTATTTTGGTTTGCCATTTATGTAATTTTCTTAGATTTTTCAAGATTTTTAATTTTTTTGGTTTTTTTGATTTTTCTAATAGTTCTTTCTAATTCAAAATCATAGGGCACTAGTCCTTCAGAACCTGAACTACGCATACACTAACATAAAATAAAATAAAATAAATAAAACATACAAAATGAGATACAATATTTAAAGTTTAAATAAGACTTTCTAAAGATAGAAATTTACTTAGTTTTCTTTCCCAGCAATAGCGCCAAAAACTTGGTCCCGGGATAGCTAATGCTTATTCACAGTATAACAATAGTTCTGATGGTATTTTTCACTTATATTTCCTTATTTTGCAACAAAACTAAAAACTTGATCCTAAAGAAAACTAATAATTTAACTTTTTAATTTATATATATTTATATTGGGATACTATGCAAGTATACATATTGTTATCAAGTAATATAGAACTTTTTGATTAAGAACTGAATATCGAACCCACACATGGAAGATTATGCAATAAGATTATGCAATATGCACTTTTTAGAAAGTTTTTCTATTTTTAAAAAAGATAATTACTTAAAGTGAAAACAATTTTTTTAGGAATTTAAAATTTAAATATTTTTGGATTTTTGGTTTTTTAACGAAATAAGAAACACTTAAAAGAAAAACAAAATTTTT
>NW_018222623.1:9818-16385 GCF_001263595.1 Phalaenopsis equestris
TTTGTAGAAGAAAAGTACTAAAATTTTTGTAGAAGAAAAGTACTTAAGATGAAAATATCTTTCTTTTTTTCATGAATCAGTTATAGGAATAGGAATTATGTTGTGGAAGTATGCAAATTGTGATGTGCCAAATAGGAGCAATAATATTCTTTACCCTTAGTAGGGATGAGATAAAGAACACTGACTAATTTAAAGTTTAAATAGTTCTGAAGACTAACTAGGCAGAGAAGATACTAGCTCTCACTCTAGAGTTCCCTTGATTCCCTCCACCTAGGCGCTAACTTCCTCGTATCAGAACTTAAAAAAAAAACCAAGTTGGGGGCTTTAACCTGTTACTTTATAGTCCTCTAACTCTACACTCATCAATGAATATTTCCTTATTTATTTGCACTTAATCATATAAACTACATCCTCATTCATAGAACCTCATGTGATTCTTTCCAATTGTTGACTGAGACAATACCAGCCCAGTTATTTCATGTTCTCACAATAAATTTTAATATTTAGATTGGCCAAATCAAAAAGTAAATGAAGTGCATGGACTTAAATCATCACAACTTCTTCCAAAATTAAAGATAAATACTCTCCATAACTTCCATTAACTTCCATCCAAAACTTAATTACATCCAAAACTTAATTACTTATCATTTTAATAAGAAAGATAAAGAAAGCTACTCAGAATCTATGAAGAAAATAAAATCACAATTTAGTTTAAAAGAAGAAATCATTGTTAAACTAACAACAAGTCTCGATTAAAACCAAAAGTAGTCTAAAACAAAAGGATAAAAACTTATCTCAAGTCTTCAACCAAACTCTTGAAGTTCCTTTGAATATCTTCTCTTTTATAATAACTCAAAACAAAATAATAAAAAGGATAAAGTAAATAAAAAGTGGTTCCTGAAAATCTCTCCGAACTAACTTAGATCTTCTTTTTCACAATCACTCAAAATAAAATAACAAAAAGGATAAAGTAAATAAAAAGTTGTTCTTGAAAAAGAACTCTTTTTTAAGTCATCTCTTCTTTCTTTTATAGTTTTCCAAGAGGTGCCTTGGGATCTCTTCAAAATGTGCCTTGATTCGATGTATTTTCCCAAGAGACGTATCCTTTCATGATAATTTTCATCCATGGTGGTTACAACCATATATTAAGCCAATGGGTGCCTAAAAAACCTTTTTGAAATTTGTGAAAACTAATTTTACTCATCTAGTAACTGCCACTGGTGCTTAAGCCCGGGATCTCGACGCTTAGGCGTGACCTTCTCCATTTAACCGGCGCTTAAGCACCGAATTTGACGCTTAGGCACCAAAACTCTTTTGCACAATTTTTCACCTTTTTTGCTCCAAATTTGATTCTTTTTCACTCCTTTAAGCATTTTTTCCATTTTTACTTATATCTGCAAGAAAAACAAAAAAATACCTTCCATTAAAGCTCAATATCTCAAAAATAGGTATAAAAATGTGTCTAAAAATACTGTATATTTTACGTGTATCATCAGTCAAACTTGATTATGCTTTGTGGGCTTATAAGACTGCATATAGAATTCCTATAGGAATGTCCACCTATACGAATGTCACCATATAGACTAATATTTGGGAAAGCTTGTCAATTTAAGTGTATAGCCAAACTCACCTTCTCCATAAGAAGACCCTGGCGATAAGAGAAGGCTTTTAATTATAAAATAGAGGATCCTGGTGAGAAAGGACTATTGCAATTAAATTAGCTTGAATAAATAAGAAATGAATATTATGAGAGTGCTAATATTTATAAAGAAAAGATGAAGATGTGGCATGATCAGAGGATTCTCACTAAAAATTTTGAGCCAGGGCAACATGTTTGATTATATAATGCAAGATTAAGATTATTTCTAGACAAATTTTAGACCAGGTAGATGAGCCCATTTGTTGTCATAAAAGTTTATCCTTATGGAGCTGTGGATATCAAAGATCCTAAAACTGACAAAATATTCAAAATGAATGGTCATAGGCTGAAACCCTACTTTTTAGGGGATCAACTTCAATTAAATGATCTTATGTTGTTGGGTAAACCAGAATAAGCACTTGTTATGTCGGGCTGACGATGTTAAACCAAGCATTTTGTGAGAGACAACCCATAATTATCTATGTGTTTCTGTTTTGAATGTTATGTTATTGTGTTTGATTAAGAAAAATTTTGACGGTATTTTTAATATATAATGATTTAGTAATGATCCTAAGACCTTAATAAAGGACTTAGAAATTTTAGAATGAGTATTTGAATGTTAAGCTGCCTTGCGCTAAATTAAGCACCAAAACTTAAGCGCTAACAATCGTTGCTTAAGCGCGATAGTTAATTAAACGCGTTAAATTACTTTTCTATAAGATTTAAACATTGTTTTCTGGTTTTAACACAGGTTAGTGGTTTGCAAACTTGTATAGTAACTTTATACTTGGTCCAAAGCTTATAAATAGAAGGGAATGAAGAGAATTGTCACCCCACTTCATTTTTTACTCGAAAATCTAAGTGAAGAGTTTGAGATCTTGGAAAAATGTCTTCTTAGGAGATTGATATGAAGAAAATAGTTATTAAATATTTATAAGACCATTTAGGGGTGGTTGACTTAGTCTAGATGTATATTTCACTTAAAATGGAAAATTTCAAAATTCGTGCACTATCGCGTAAGCACCAAAACCCCGCGCTTAAGCGGTACACAACCCGAGAGGTAGGCACCTAAGCACCGAACCTGGTGCGCTTAAGTGTCGGTTCACTTAAACTAGTTTGAACTGTTAAAGGTGAAAAATTAACACAAAATTCACCATGTTTGGCCTCGACGTCGTCTTCTTCCCTTTGAGTTTGCAAGTGAGGATTTAGGGCTTCGTCTATAGTGAGGATTTCTTGCTGGATTCAAGCCAAATTTGCAAGATTTGATCTTCTTAAGTTAAGAGCTTTACTTTTATGTAAACTTTTTTTATTTTCATTATTTATTTTAAGCACATTGGGGATTTGACCGAAAATCGCTATTCATGTTGAAAATTTGAGAAAAACCTATAGAAAATACCTAGAATTGATAGTTTAAGCTTTTAGAAGTTGATTTTAGTGATTTAGCCCCAAGAATGAAGAAGAGTAAGGGAAAGTCTCATTTCGATTCAAGCAAGTTTGTTGGCTCGAAAGCTCGGGACAAGTATACCTAAGCACTGCAATCGAGAAAACTAATTCCTGAGAGATGTGTCAAAAGTCCGGGTGGAGCAGTGGAAGATTTAATTGTTCCCCGACAGTGGGAATAATTTTGCTGTTTTTGTGTTGTGGTCATAATTTCTATTGTTTGATAGGTTTACACAAATCTTTCTGAAGTTAAAGAAGATTGGGTTATGGTTTGAGGAAAATCAGTGCCTTTCTCCCCTGAGATAATAAATCAATTTTACCAGCTGCCCCCTAGTATGTTCTGGTTTTATTCTAATTATTGTCTGATTGAGGATGAGTTAGATGAGATCATATTGTCATTGACCGCAGAAAGAGAACCGTTGAAGATAACAAATGAAAGAAGAGTCAACTTCCCCACATCAAAGTTAGATGCCATATCAAAAGCGTGGCACTACTTTATTTCTACTCGTTTACTACCAAGAAACCACCTTAACGAAGTTATTAGAGATAGAGCTACCTTGAACTATTGCATTCAACAGTTCAATCCAATCGACATTGGATCTCTGATCTATCATACTATCATCTGTTTTGCTACAACTGCCACTACTACAGGTTTGAGATTCACATCCTTAATCTTTTTCTTTATGTGAGCAATCTGGTGTGAGATTCAATAGTTGGGCGGAAATACTGCAGCCTCTAATGTCTATCATGAGTGTTAATGTGAAATCTTATTCACAACATTCAATATTTGGTTGGAGAGAAGAATTTTCTAGAATTTCAAGTGCTTCAACATCTCATGCTTCTACCTCACGTGCAACCACATCACAAAGTCAAGCTTCTAGTTCTGATTCGCAGTCACACTTATTGTAATTGATGTTAGATAACATCAATTATACTGCGGATAAGGTATTAAATTTGGAGAATTTTGTAGATTATATTGATGGTTATATGAGGAGACATAGTGATTATGAGGAAAAATTTCGCTCATCTTTGGAAAACCTTATCATGGGTGACCAAAGTGTATTTTTTTTTCATATCCACAATATCCATCGTATAGCCTACTACCTTTTGGGACAACAATGATAGTGATGATGACGAGGAGGAGGAATGTTAATTTGAGTAGTTTAGTTCTTAATTGTGAACTCTATGTGGTACAGTTATATTGTACTGTTAATTTGTTTTGTGTTGTAGTTATTTAGACTGCTACTATTGTTTGTGTTTTATCCTTTTAGACACTGTTGCAATGCAATTAAGTTATTATGAGTAGTTATATTTTGTTTTTGTGGTAGTGATTGTGTTAACTGTGTTGTTTAGTGTATTTTATTAGTTTATGTTGGACTTAATTCTGAATTTTAGGAAAGTTTAGAATATTACTAACTTACACTTAAGAACTACATGTTTCAAATTTTCAGTTGACTACTAGTTATTTTCTTTATGTTGCAGTTGTGAATTTATGTTAGTGTGTTTGTTTTCTTTTATGTTATCCTCCACTACATAGAAGTCTGATGAATCTCTATAAGTCAAAGTTAAATTAAATTTTGATTAATTAATTTTTGCTCCTATTTTTAATATTTTTACTTGTATATTTAGGATATGAAAATTCCTGTATACATGTTATTTTTAGTTTTCATTCCCGCTTATATATAAATGATGCTAAAACATTTTATCTTATTAAAAATTTAAGTTTGGGGGGGGGGGGGAAAAACTTTCTAAAACTTGAATTTTATTTGTTCTCAAATGTGCTACAAACAAATTTGATTTTGATTTGAAAAAAAATGACTATATATATGAAGTTATATTCGAGAAGTAAAATTTTGAATATAGAAATGAGTAAGAGAGTTTAGTTGAAACCTATAATAATGAAGAAAAACTTAAAGATAAATAATGAAGAAAAACTTATGAAGAAAAACTTAAAGATAAAAATTTTTAATGTGGAATATGATAAATATTATGCCACTATCTTTAGTAGGAGAAAATGTATTTTAAAAAAATATAGAAGGGTTAAACTTTTATTTTCAATATTAAATTTCTTTTATTAAAAGTAATTTTCAAAACCATTATTTTTTTTTTAAGTAAAGGATTTATATCAAAACTTTGTTTTAGGAAATGAAGAGTGGAATTTAAAATCATTACAGAACTATCCAGATATAGTAATCCTCACCTGAAAAAAAAAGAAAAAAGAAAAAAAGAAAAAGAAAAAAAAAAAGAAAAAAAGTAAAAAGTAAAAGGGAAGAGAAGTTTGAGGATTAGTGCCTAATTAAAAATTGATTCCACATCTAATCTTTTTAAGGTTAAAGACTTGAGAAACTCTTAAGCATGTGGATAGAATATAATAAGTATAATTATTCTTAAAAAAAATTTAAGTGAAGAAGATAGAATACCTAAACTCTATATTTGGAGAATTTACAAATATTTTTGAACTAAATAAGAAGTTATATTTTCAGACTTCTTTACATTAAAAATTTCTAAACTCTATGTTGGTTTCATGTACTATTATTTTTTCTAAATTGAACTACTATATTTCTAGATCAAAATTTTAGAATATCCTAAAGAAACACATTTACAAAATCTATGTATTTTGGTTTTGAAAGATTCGAGTGTCACCTAAGGACAAGCAACATTTTAAGTTTGGGTAATTTTGATACACCTAAAATATATAGTATTTATGTACACAATTTTTATATCTTTTTTTGAGAAATTGTGCTTTAATGGAAGGTACTTGTGTGTTTTTCTTTTAGGTACAATAAAATGGATGAAAAATGTTGAAAGGAGAGAAAAAAGATCAAATTTGGAGTAAATATGAAGAAGGTGTGCAAAAGAACGGTGGCGCTTGATCCCGTTACTGTTTAAATGATACAGTATAACAAAGTCTTCAATTATATTTTTCACATATGTTTCCTTAGTTTGTAACACTACCAAAAACTTGATCCGAAAGAAAATAAAAAATTTAAATTTTTAACTTAATATATATTGGGATACTACAAAAGTATACATAAAAAGTATACATATCGTTATATACATATCGTTATCAAGTAATATAGAACTTCTGATTAAGCCCCGAATATCAAACCCTCAAAGAGATACACAGTATGCACCATTGAACAACAAACTTTCTATTTCAAAAAGATAATTACTTAAACTATAGATATTTTTATAGTAATTAAAATTCAAATCCTTTTTGTATTTTTGATATTTTGACAAAACAATAAAAACTTGTAAAGATAACTTGAGTTTATGTAAAAGAAAATTACTTAATATGGAAATATCTTTCTACTTATCATGAGTCAGTAATAAGTATAGGATTTTTGTTGTGGAAGAATGCAAATTGTGTTGTGTCAAATAAGAGCAATACTATTCTTTACCCTTTCTAGAGATTCTATAAAGAACTTTGGCTAACTTAAAGTTTGAATAGTTCTAAAGACCGGCTAAACAGGGGAGGAAAAACAACT
>NW_018222623.1:16410-36473 GCF_001263595.1 Phalaenopsis equestris
CTGGAGGCTAACATCTCGTATCAGAACCTAAAATAATAAACCAAGTTGGGGGTTTTAACCTGTCACATTAAAATCCTCTAATTGTACACCCTTCAAAGTTTATTTCCCTATTTATTTGTACTAAATTATATGAATTACATTCTCATTCATACAACCTCATGTGATTCTTTTCAATTGTTGACTGAGATAATATCAGCCCGGTTCTTACATGTTTTATTATTTATCATCGCCAAAGTAACTTCTAGATAGGCCAGATCAAGAAGTAAATGAAGTGCATGGAATTAAATCTTCACAACTTCTTCCAAAACTTCTTCCAACATTAAAGATAAAGATCAATACTCTCCACAACTTTCATCCAACACTTTTAATTGCTTATCATTTTAAGGAGAAAAATAAAGAAAACTACTCAGAATCCATGGAGAAAACAAAACCACACTTTAGTTTAAAAGTAGAAATTATTGTCAAACCAACAAGAAGTCTATATTAAAACTATAAGTAGTTAAGAAAAATAATGATAAAAACTTATCTCAAAATTTTCACCAGACTCTTCAAGTTCCTTTGAATCTATTCTCTTTTATAACACTCTTAACTCTCACACTAAAACTAAAAACAAAAAGGATAAAGTAAATTTGTGGTGCCTGAAAATCTCTCCAAATGTTCCTCCCCAAACTTCTTCAAGAACTTCTGAACTTCTCAAACTTCTCAAGACTCTCCCTTTGCAAGCACACTTCTAAAAGTCTCAACTTCCTTCATTTATAAATTTTCAAGAGGTGCCTTGGTAACTCTTCAATATGTGTCCAAATTCGATGTATTCTCCAAGGGATGACTCCTTTCACAAGTCTTTTAATCATATTTTCATTTCTAGTGGTCATAACCACCCTCTTTAGCCAATAGGTGCCTCAAATGTTCCTTCAAAATTCAACAAAAATGAATTAAACAGTCAAATAACTGCCTCTGGCACTTAGGCACGGCCTTCTCTGTTTCATCGGCGCTTAAGCGTCGGATTTGTTGCTTAAGCGGCAAAACACTTTTGCACCATTTTCACATTTTTTCTCCAAATTTAATCCCATTTCACTCCTTTTAGCATTTTTAATCTTTTTACTTGTACCTGAAAGACAAATACATAAATACCTTCCATTGAAGCGTAATATCTCAAAAGTAGGTATAAAAATGTGTCTAAAAATACTATATATTTTAGATGTATCAAAATCCCCTAAACTTAAAATGATACTTGTCCTCAAGTGACACTTCAATCTTTAGAAACTAAATAAGTATGATATGTATATAAGTTTCTTTAGGAGTCACTAAAATTTAGATTTAGAAATATAGTAATCTGATTTAGAAAAAATAGTTAGTAAATGAGACCAACTTAAAGTATAGAAAATTTTAATGTTAAGAAATATGAAAATATGAGTTCTTATCTAACTCAAAAATACTATAGATTTTTCAAATTTAGAATTTAGCCCTTTTATTATCTCCACTTAAAACTTTTTATTAAGAATAATTTTACTTACCAAATTATATCCCTAAGCTTAAGAGTTCCTCAAGTCTTATACTTTAAAAAGATTAAATGTGGAACCAATTTTTGATTAGGCACTAATCCTCAAGCTTCTCCTCCCTTTCCTCCCTTACCTTGTTTTCTCTTTTTTTCTTTTTCTTTTTCTTTTCTTTTTTCCCTCTCTTTTTCTTTTTCAGGCAAGGATTACTATATCTGGATAGGCATTTAATAATTTTGAATTCCACTTCTTCTTTCCTAAAGCAAAGTCCTGATATAAATCTTTTACTTATAAATATAATAATAGTTTTGAAAATTATTTTAAAAGAAATTTATGTTTTAGAAATAAAAGTATAAACTTCTAAATTTTTCAAAAATATAATTTTTCTTACTTAAGATAGTTACACTATATTTGACATTTTCTACACTAAAAATTTTTAACTGAAAATTTTTCTTCATTACTTTAAAATTTAACTAAAATTTCTTTCTCATTTCTATAATCAAATTTTACTTCCCTAATATAACTTCATATACATGATCATTTTTCTTTTAAAATCAAATTTACTGGTAGCACATTTGAGAACAAATAAAATTCAAGTTTTGAAAATATTTTTCATTCCCCCCCCAAGCTTAAATTTTTAACAAGATTAAACAATTTAGAAGCAGATATATATAAGCAGGTATGAAAATAGAATAACATGCTTACAGTAATTTTTATACCCTAATTGTACAAGTAAAAAACTAAAAACAGGAGTAAAATTAATTTTTGATCAATTTTCTATCATTTTAATTTTAATTTAACATGTAGAGATTCATTAGACTTCTAAGTAGTGAGTAAAGACATAAAAACTAATAAACAAACTAACTTTGATTTCACAATCCCAACATAAAATCAAAACACACTAAAAAGATAAAAGAAAAATACAGGGTAGTAGTTTTCTGAATTTAAAATTTAAAACTAAAGTTAGCAAGATTATCAACTTTTCACAAGACATAGAAATAAGTTTAATCCTAACTAACTAAAACACAATAATCAACACAAAGTAACAATTACTACCCCAGAATTTAAAATAAAATACTAACAAAATACAAACATTCCAATAACATTTAAATAGAAAGTCTAACACATCACATAGTCAAAAAATCACACATCACGAAGTCCAAACAGATACATAAAATCAAATGTATCAAATCCTAACTACGTAGTCCATCAAATATTACAAACATAAAAATAACTCAGTGCTCTTCTTCATCATCAAAATCCTTCTATTATACCCATCAATAAGATCTACAAAGCTTTATAAATTTTGTACCTTATCTGTGGTATAGTTAATATTGTTTATCATCCTCTGCAATAATTGATTTTGAGTTTCCATAGACTCACCTCTGGAAGTAGAAGCTCTTGAGGTAGATGGTCTAGATGTAGAAGCAGCAGAGGTGGATGCAAAAGATGTTGACATTCCATAACTCTTCGAAAATCCTCCTCTCCAACCAAAAATAGAATGCTCTGAATACGACTTCACATTTACACATGTAATTGGCTTTAGAGGAAATAATACTTCTTCCCAACTATCATATCTCACTCCAGCCTGCTCACACAATGAAAAAATCAAGGAAGCAAATCCCAGACCTGCAGTAGAAGCTGCAGTGGCAAAACTTTTGATGGTCTGATAGATTAAAGCTCCAATATTGATGAGCTTGCCTTCATAAATATAATAATTTAATGTTGCTCTCCCCCTCGTAACTTCACTGAGATAATTCTTCGGTAACAGACGAGCTGAAATAAAGTAGTGCCACACCTTCGATGGTGCACTTAACTTGGAAGTGGAAAAAGTAACTCTCCTCTCATTTGTTATTTTCCAGAGTCCTCTTCCATCAGTCAAATATGAAATAATCTCATCCAGTTCCATCTCAGTCGGACTATAGTTCGCAGAAAAACACAAAGTATTAGATGGTAAATGGTAGAACATAGTGATTACCTCCAGTGAAAAAGGTACCAATTTTACTCTAACCATGACTCAATCCTCTTCTACCTTAAGGAGATTTGCATAGAACTCCCAAAATACAGAAATAACAGCCACAGTAGAAAAACAATAGAATCATTCCTATTGCCGGCGAACGATAAAATCTTCTACGGATCCACCTAGATTTTTGATACTCCTCTCAGAAATTAACTTTTGTGACTGTAGAGTGTCACTATACCTATCCTGAGCTTTCAAACTCACAAAAAACTCACAACTGAGCTTTCAAACTCACAAACTTGCTCAAATCAAAGTGGGTCTTCCTTTTACTCCTCTTCATTTTTGGGGCCATTCCACAAATTTTGCAAAATTCCACGATAACTTCAAAAAATCAAGTCTAATCTACTAAACTTAACTCCTATAAGCATAAACTACACTTTCTATGCAATTTCCATAGATTTTTTTTTCATTTTTCACCATGAATATTCATTTTTCATAAACTACACTTTCTATGCAATTTCCATAGATTTTTTTTTCATTTTTCACCATGAATAGTGCTCAAAATACATGGTGAAAATTGCTCAAAATACATGGTGAAAATCCAAAATTTTTACATAGAAGTGAAGCTCTTACCTTAAGAAATATAAATCTAGAAAAATTTGGCTCAAATCCACCAAGAAATCTCAAAGAAAAGGTTTGCCCTAGACTTCAAAATCGCAAACTCGAGAGGAAGAAGGTGACAACGAGAGTAAAAATGGCAATCTTTTGCGTTATTTTCACCTTTAACCGTTTGCGAATCGGTTTTCGTGAACTGACGCTTAAGCTCGGATAAGTGGCGCTTAGGCGCCTGCCTCTCGGGTTACATCCTCCTTAAGTGCTATAATGTGGCACTTAGGCGCCAGTGCATGATTTTTCATATTTTTGAACTTAAGTCTTAAGTAAAATGCACTAGTAAAATGCACTATTAGCTTAAGTATACCACCCCTAAATGGTCTTATAACACTTAAATGACTATTTTTCTCTCCCCTAAGTCTCCTCTTTCTCAAAACTCTCCAATATAACTAATTCGATTCGAGGCTAAAATAACACAAAATTTTTCACAAACAAACACTTAAATTCATTTACAAACTAGTACAAGTACATGTAACACTTAAATCTCACTCCAAATAGTCTCAGATGAGAAAATTTTTCTAAATACAAACACTTAACAAACTAACACAATTAAACACACAAAAAACATAAACACTAAAAATAAGATTTAACACTTACACATAAAACAACGACTCCTAACAAACTAACTCTAACAACGAACTTAATTCCATTCTTTATTTGTTGGGACAAATTCTGGTCTTTCATTAATCTCTCATTCGGCATTTGAAATATAAAGTTGATAAAATGGACGGTGGGGATGAGCTCTTATATAATCTTATTCAATCTATTTCTGCTTAAGATACATTGCCTTATCCGCTTCCTCTATGTAACTAGTATGACTAAATTGCATTTTCAATTACCATCCAACATGTTCTAGATGTGCATTAACTTTGTTTACCTTTGTTTCAAGTAAAGTCACGCTACCCTCAATTTTGTTGATCTTTTCTGCTATTCCTTCAATAATAACGGCTAAGTACAACTCTTGTGCACTCTAGCTAATGAATTTCTTCCTCATGGCCTCTTCCTTTTTCTTCAAATCCATCTCCCATGAAGACATTTTCTCTAAATATCTCTTTTTCTTAGAATTTAGGGCAGAAAAAATTTTTGGGGTGAAGTTCTCTCACAAAACCCTTCTATTTATAGGCCTAAATCCTTCTAATAACTTCTAGGCACATCCTAAAACTACCGTAGCACGTTTGTCCTAAAACTGCCATGGCACATTTAAGTTAACCAATTGGATGTTAAAGCTTCTAGAAATTGAATTTTCGCACTCAATTTTTAACATCCACGCTGAAGCGTCAGTGCTCAATTTGCACTAGTCAACTTAATGTCCAAATACTCATTCTAGCATGTTTAGATCACTAAATAAGTCTTAAAATCAATACTCACACATAATAGTTTCAAAAATACTAACCCAAATTTTCTTAATCACACACAAACAACATTCAAAGCAAAATACACTGATAACTATGGGTTGCCTCCCATAAAGCGCTTGGTTTAATGTCGTCAGCCTGACGTAACCAGTGCTTATTCTGGTTGATCATTCCTTCATTAAGTTTATTATGATCCCCTATAAAATAAGATTTCAGTCTATGATCATTAAGTTTAAATATTTTATCAGTCTTAGGATCCTTAATATCTATTGCTCCATAAGGACAAATTTTCATCTAACAAATGGGACCATCCACCTGGACTTAAGTTTACCTGGAAATAATCTTAACCTTGCATTATATAGCAAAACCTATTGCCCTGGCTAAAAATTTTTAGTAAGAATCCTTTGATCATGCCACATTTTCATCTTTTCTTTATAAATCTTAGCACCCTCATAAGATTCATTCCTTATCTCTTCAAGCTCATTTAATTGCAATAATCTTTTCTCACCAGCTTCTTTCAAATTATAATTGAACTCTTAATCACCAATATTCTTTATGCTCAAGTTCAGCTGGAAAGTGAAAAGCTTTCCCAAATATTAGCCTATATGGGGACGTTCCTATAGGAGTTACGTATGCAGTCCTATATGTCCACAAAGCATTGTTAAGTTTGACTGACCAATCCATTTTTGTTGGATTCATGATACACTAAAAATATATGCATTTTTGGACACCTATTTTACATTCATTTTTGGTGATATTGCACTTTAATGGAAGATATTTTTATGTTTTCTTGTAGGTTGTTGATATTTAGCAAAAAGGAAAAACTTTGGAGTCAGAAAGGAGAAGTTAGAGATTTGTTCAGTACCAGTGATGCCAGACTGGGCGCCAACGGTGCCATTTGATAGAGAACAACATAACTAATTATAGACTACTTGAGCGGATGGTGCCAAAATGGGTTTTTGGATGCACCTATTGGAGAACCGACTATAGGCAATATTTGGGGCCGAAATTGAGCAGAAAAGGGGCTCCTCCTCATTCCTCCTTGCATTTAATCGTCACACCTCGCCTCCATACACTTTTTTCATCTTCATTCCACCACCATTCAGGAGTCTATTAGTTATTTTTCTTTAAGAGTTTAGAGTTTTTGTGGTGAGAATTAGTGTGAATTCTTCTCTAAGAGTGTTGGAGAAGGAGAAAAGTGAGAGATTTCTTCTTCCTACATTTCCTAGGAGAGGCTACAAGGGATTTTCTTTGTGAAAGAGTTTCAGATAACAGTTGTTTGTTTATTAGTTTTGTATGAACTTTCTTTTATATATGAAATTTGTGTTTTTTTGTGTTTTTCTCATGAAGTCTAAGTAGTTCACTCTATCTTTCTCCCTACCCTACTCTGAGATATGGTGAAATGAAGAGATAATATGGATATGCCAATATTAAAATATAAAATAAATTGTGATGATTTTTCAACTTCGAACTTAATTTACTTTTTGATCTGGCCAATTGAATGGTTAAAATGTGTTGTAAAACATATAATCTGGGAAATAGAGTATGAGTTCTATAACAGAGTGAGGATCACATTTAATTCCATGAAGGAGTATTTTGTTCATGGAATTAAGTGCAAATAAATAAGGAAATATATATTATTGGATGTAGAATTGGAGATTTTAGGGTGACAGACTAAAATCCTCAATTCAGTCTTAATGTTTGAAAACTAAAGTGAGAGTTAGCCTTCAGGTGAAGGGAAGTGGGAGCCAGTATCCTCTTAGCCTAGCCATGAATTTCGGGACTAAACCTGGGATTAACCAATGATTTTCTATAACACTGTATTAGAATAGAGAATTAAAACTGCTCATATTTGACACAATACATATCAAACCATTTATCTGATCTCATTTTACCAAAATCTCATTGTAATGAGAAAGATGCTTTTTTCACATAAGAAATCTTCATAACATAAACATTGTTTAATAGTTTAGTAGTTACTATTTAAACTTTGCATTTCAGTTTTGCTAATAGTTAAATAATTTAGTTTTGATAATATTTCAACATTCAAAATTAGTGACAGTAATTTCGTTTTACTTTCTGTGAATTTTCTAACAAATTTATCATCTCAAATTTAAACCTTCCCCGTGGGATTGATATTCGGGACTTAAAATAGAAAGTCTTTTATTACTTGATAACGATACATATTAATCGCTTAAATTTCGTACTTAAGTAGAATCGCATCATTAATTGCTTAAATTTCTTAATTATATTTAAAGCATCAAGTTTTTGGCACTGTAACATAATAGAGTCAATTTTATATATTTTGCATAACTATATCAAACCGGGATCAAGTTTTTGGCGCCGTTGCCGGGGAAGGTAACGCTAAATTAAATAGACTTGGTAAATTACAAAATTTAGATTTAATATAACTAAAAAAATAAATTAAAAAATCAAAAATCCAAAAAGAAATATATTTTTATTTAAGAGTATTTTTAAGCTATTTTTCTTTGCTTAAAATATTTATTTATGCGAAATATTGGATTTGAAGGTTTAGTACCTTACGATTCAGAATTAGAACGTACTATTAGAAAAATTCAAAAACAAAAAATAGAAATTAAAAATTTAAATGAAATGGTGAATAACTTAGATAATCAAATTAATGAAAATCGACAAAGACCTTTAAAAGATTATGTTAATCCTACAGCAGATGAACTTTACTTTACTATTCAAAATCCTGATGTTGTTGCTAATTCATTTGAGCTTAAACCTGCTATTATCCCAATGGTACAAAATAATCAGTTTGGAGGAACACCTATTGAAGATCCTAACTTACATCTTACTAGTTTTGTTGAGATTTGTGCTACTTTTTAAATATGACAGAGTGTTTGTGCTACTTTTAAATATGACAGAGTGTTTAATGATGTTGTTAGGCTTAGAATTTTTCATTTTTCATTAAGGGATAAAGCCAAAGCTTGATTAAATTCATTAGCATCTGGATCTATCAGAACTTGGGGAGAACTATCATAAAAATTCTTGGCTAAATATTTTCCACCCTAAAAAACCCCTAAACTTAGAAATGATATTACATCTTTTTGTCAATTTGAAGGGGAATCGATATATGAAGCTTGGGAAAGATTTAAATATCTTCTTAGAAAATGTCCACACCATGTTTTACCATGTTGGTTATTACGAAGAAGAGATTGATTAAGGAGAGAGGCTTTTTCAATCATGGATTGATTAATCTAAGTTCTCTTATTGATAAAATTATTGTCAAAGATGATGGAAAGTTCTGTGCTAATTACCACTGTAGTTAATGTACCACTGGTGAAGAAATTCTATGCTAACTTACATGGAATTACCCAAGGAGTTGTCTTCGTATGAGGTAAGCTTGTACCATTTACTCCGGCGTGAATTAATGAGTTGTATATGATAGAAAACATGGCAATCTGTCATTATACAAATTTCATCCCTATGAGAGATTTAATGCAAGATGTCTATAATTTTCTGACGGATGAAAGTGATATTTGGGAAGTGCGAGATGTGGGATATGTTAGTTTCTCTGCTTCATCACTTAATCCAATATCGAAGAAGTGGCATTTCTTCATTTCTGTAAAGTTACTCCCTACTATGAAGATTAATAGAGTCACCAAAGAAAGTACTATTTTAAATTATTGCATTTAAATGGAAAAGCGCATTGATATAGGATCTATCATTTTTAAATCTGTTATGGGTATTATTATGAATGAGCTAATTTATGGACTTGGGCATCCTTCCAAAATTTTCCTACTTTGCAGTCAATCTCAAGTTCCATATGAAAGTTGGGAAAAAGTGTTACTACCTTGGGAGCCCATGATTCTTATTGATGATAATTATGTTGAGAATGTGAATGAAGAATTATATGCTATCTTAAATCATACATCACATGCTTCTACTCCATTGATGCCACCAACAGTTGGAAGTTCACTTGCTTTGGAAAAGAAAATGAAGAAAATTGAAAGAAAACTTCAGAGTATTATGAATGCAATAAGAGATCTTAAATACCTTTTCAATCACCTAGATTGGAGGATGAAGGAGAATTTTGATCATACTGGAATATTTGAAGCAGGATTAGTGCAAATGTTCAAGGAAAAAATATGGATTGAAGAAAATTTGGCTGATCAATTCCCGTACCAACCCTTCTATAATATATATGTTCATTACCAGTCTACAGGAGAGATTAGAGGAGGAGAAAGCACTGAAGAAGAGGCAGAATAATTAAAGAATTTGGACTCTCCATTAGTTTAAAATACTTGTGTATTTAATGTAATTTTGTGGATTTGATTTAGTTTGATTTACTTTAGAATTCTGAACTTTGATTGCGTTTTTAGTTTAGCGCCAGCATTTAGTGTTCTTAATGTTTAGTGTTGTGGCTTGATTTCAAAGCTGATTTATAATTTAGTTTGTTTAAGATGTGTGAAAGTGTGATTAGAAAAATGTATCTGTAAAAGTGTATTTTCATATATAAAAGTTAGTTTGGTGTTGTTTGTGAAAATGACTGTTTATGAATTATTGTTAGATAAAAATCGATTGTTTGTGAATTATTATTAGTAAAAAATTGGTGTTTAAAATGCTAAAAAGACTTTGGAGAAAATTGAAAGGAAATTAAAAAATTGAAAAAATCAAAAAATGAATTTTAGGCCTTCAGCGTCGATGGTGCCCTTGACCCGAGAATAACCTAAACCTCCTTAAAATTCATGATTTGCACAGTAAAACTCCATTTTTACCCTTTGAGTCCCCTTCAACCTCCGAGTTTTGCATCTAGGGCTTGCTATTGCTCGGATTTGAGGCTGCATTTGCTCTAATTTAGGGCAATTTCAAGGCAAAGGAACTTTAGATTTCATCTTCTCTAGGTAAGAGCTATACTTTGAACTAAAAATTTTTTTATTGAAAACTAAGGATTTATCTCACATTGCTGAGATCCAAAATTTTTGGAACTTTTTGAGAGATTTTGAGAAAATCTTTTGGTGAAGAACTCTTACTTAGTAGATTTGAGTGAAAAGAGTTTTACATTGTGATTTTCAAAATTTTGGGATTTATTTGTATTTTTATCAAATTTTCTTATATTTTCCATGGCACCTAGAATGAGCAAACGAAAGACAAAAGTGGACTATGACGAACAAAAATTTGTTAGCTTCAAAGTTAGTGCTCATTACCATTGTCTACTTAAAAATAAAAAAAGTGATTCTGGATCGTGGATTTAAAAATCCAGGTGGAGAAGTCGAGTGATTAATCAATGCTCGACAGTGGGAAAATTTTTGTTATTTTACTGCTGATGCGATTATTAGTGTAGTGATAAAATTCTATGCCAATTTTAAGGAGGCTTCTGATGATTTTGTTTTTGTTCTTGGGAAAAATCTGGAGTTTTCTCCAAGAAAAAAATAATGAGTTTTATCAGTTAGAATATGTTTACAGTTGCCAGTATAAATCATTTTCTACTACAAATGAGGCTTTGCATAAGGTTATTTCTTTTCTTACTGATGGAAGAGAAACCTAGAAAGTGAAGAATGGAGTTAAAGTAAACTTTCCTATTTTTATGCTTAATGTCGTATCTAAGGCTTGACACTATTTTATTTCTGGAAGAATGATACTGACAAATCATCATAGCGAGGATACAAAGGATAGAGCCATCCTAAACTTCTGTATCTAGCAAGTGATGAGGATAAATGTAGTCTCTATTATTTATATGAAAACTCATTCTATTGCTTTTGAGAAACCACTGGTGGATTTGCACACCCTGCACTTAACTTCACACTCTGTGAATAGTCAAGAGTTGATTTTAGACCAAAGGAAGAGAGGATTGAGCCTTTAAAACCTATTGGGCCTGCTAATATTAAGACATATGAATCTCATGTTGAATGGAGATCAGAAAGTAAGACCAGAGATGTTCCTTCTATTTCGAGGACCCCTACTTCTAGTGACCCTACCAACCTAGAACTTTTGGAATATATGATGATTCAACAGGGAGATATCTTGAGAATGGATCATAGAATAGAAAACATGGAGGTCAGAAATGCTCACACTAATGATTTGATAAGATAAAAGTTCGAATATGATGCAGCTTACGATGATGCGATGGTCGGATACATGAAGAGTGATCATTCAGTTCAGTTTCCTACTCACCCTGTCTTAACTCCATATCAATAGCAGAATTTGAATGTGGAAGAAGAAGAAGAAGAAGACGATGACTAATGATATGTTAGTTTGATTTTTTTTTTATTTTAGTTTATATTTGATTGTACTTTATTATTTTGTTGCTTTTTAGGTTATATTTTTGAGACATTTTATTGTTAGATTGTGAAACTCTGTTTTGTTGTGTTGTAAAGTATAGATTGTAAAACTGTTTGTTATTTAAAATTCAGTTTAGTTCTACTACTAGTTTTAGTATTTTGTTAAATATATTGCAATTAACTTTTTCTCAGCAGATTTTATATGCAATATGTGCAATTTAGTGTTTTAAGTTTTGTAGCTTTTTATATTAGCAACAGCAATATTTCAGAGATAAGTTTCAAATCAGAACCTTCACAAGTAAGTGTTTTCTTCATGTATTTAGTGTTTTCTTTCACCCTTTAATTTTCAGTTCTGCATAATAAATCTTTTTTAAAAAAATTAAGTTTGAGGGGAAAGAAAAATTCCTTTCTAAAAGTAAAACACTTAATTTTATTTCACCTCACTTAGTTGTATTTTCAAAAATTTTAAATTTAACATAACATTTGGTATTAGAGGTTAACTTTAGATAACTATATTTATGTTTTAAAATATATAGTAAGCTTAAGTAAAAATTTTAAATAATTAAGGTTAATTTTAGAGATTAAGATATGTCGTATAAGAGAATAAGACTATGTTTTTCTATTTTAAGTAAAAAAATTGTATTTTTGAAGTATTAAACATCTTAGAGATTCATGTAAGAAGAAAAGAACTAAACTTTATAAAATCTTTAAGCCAATATAAATTTGTTAAGTGAAGGAATGTGAAAGTTTTTGACTTTAAGAAGAGGGACTTTAAGAAGAGGATAGTTTAAGAAGAGGATAGTGAAGTTCAAAATCATTAAAGGATATCCAGATATAGTAATCCTCCTAAAAAAACAAAAAATAGAGAAAAAAAAATAAAATAAAAAAAAGAAAAGAAAAGAAAAAAAGGGATTAAAAAAAATCCTGAAAAGAAAAGAAAAGAAAAGAAAAAGATAATGTGGGGAGAAGCTTTAGAAGATGCCTAATTAAAAATTGGCTTCACTTGAATCAACTTAAAGAAGAAGACTTAGCTACATTTTCTAAACTTATATTTGAGTGTTAACTTATTTAATAGTAAAGTTTTATGAAGTTCTTTTTCATATGGATATTCTAAGTGGCTTTAATATGAATGATTTGCAATTTTCCTTGAAAAGAACAGAGAATCAAAAATCTTAGACTTGACTACTAGATATTCTTATACTGTTAGTATTCAAATTTAAATTTTACTTAAGTTATACTATTGTATTTAGTGGACTAAAATACAGAAATCTAGAAGTTAAATTATTTATCATGTCATATTTTTATGTAGTAGAGGAGTTACTTGAGGACAAGTAACATGTAAGTTTGGGGGATTTTGATACAGCAAAAATATATGCATTTTTAGACCCCTATTTTATACTCATTTTTTGTGATATTGTAGTTTAATGGAATGTATTTTTATATTTTATTGCAGGTTGTTGATATTTAGAACTTGGAGAGAAAAGGAAACAAAAAGGATGAAATTTGGAGTCAAAATGGAGAAGTTAGAGATTTGTTCAGTGCCCACGGTGCCATTTGACAGAGAGCAGCGTAATTAATTATAGACTACTGGCACCGAAAGCGCCAGAATGGGTGCCGATGACGCCAATGTCGGTTCAACCCCTGTTTTTAGAAGATTCGACGAATTTGGACACATTTTGAGAAGTTTTTGGATGCACATATTGGAGAACCAACTCTAGGCTATATTTAGGGCCGAAATTGACCAGAAAAGAGGCTCCTCGTGGGATCGATATTCAAGATTTAATATAGAAAGTCTTTTATTACTTGATAACGATACATTTACTTGGGTAGAATCCCATCATTAATTGCTTAAATTTCTTAATTATATTTAGAGCATCAAGTTTTTGGCACCGTAACATAGCAGAGTTAACTTTATATATTTTGCGCAACTATATCAAACTGGAATCAATTCACAGATTTTTCCATAATTCTTTTAATTTCCCGATTGGATAATTTATCCAAACCACTTGTTTGAGAATGATAATCTATAGCAATTCTATGGTTTCTATGATATTTATTTAATAATTTCTCCATTATGGCTTTTCGGAAATGACTTCTCCCATCAGTTATGATCACTCTCGGCATCCCAAATCTACAAAATATGTTTGTTTTCAAAAATTTTGCAACACTTTGAGCATCACATCGAGGTAAAACAACAACTTCTATCCATTTGGATACATAGTCCACTACTAACAGTATATATAAATTTCTGAAAGAGGGTATAAATGGTCCCATGAATCTAATCCCCAAACATCAAATATTTCAACTTCTAGTATATAATTGAGGGGCATCTCATTTCTCCTAGAAATATTGCCTACTCGTTGACATTTATCACAAGCTTTAATATAAGCATTAAAATCTCTAAAGATAGTAGGCCAATAGAATCCAGATTGTAAAATTTTTTATGTTGTCTTATCAACACCAAAATGTCCCCGAAAATTAGAATTATGACATTTTTGGATAATTTCATAAGTCTCTTCTAAAGGTACACATCTTCAAATAATCTGATCCTTTCCTTGTTTATATAAAAATGGGTCATCCCAAAAATAAGTCTTAGCTTCAAAAATAAATTTCCTCTTCTGTTGGTATGTCATTCCATTGGGTATAATATCACTAACAAGAAAGATCACAACGTCTGCTTACCACGGAACACACTACTCATTAATACTGAACAATTTTTAATCTGAAAATTGTTCATTAATTTCTTTTTTCAAAACAAAGTGGTTTTTCTAACTCAAGTCTGGACAAATGATCAGCAAATTGATTTTCAGTCTGCTTTCGATCTACTATTTCAAAGTCAAACTCTTGCGAAAGAAGAATCCATCTTATAAGTCTTAGTTTAACATCCTTCTTTTTCAGTAAGTACTTAATAGAAAAATGAATTGTATGCACTACACAATGAGTTCCAATTAAATATGATCTAAATTTGTCAAAGGCATATACTATTGCTAATAAATCTTTTTCAGTTGTTGTATAATTAATTTGGGTTTCATTAAGAGTTTTACTAGCATAGTAAATTACTTTAAAAATTTTATCATACCTTTGTCCTAAAACAACTTCAATAGCATAATCACTAGCATCACACATCAGTTCAAAAGGGTTTCCCTAATTTGGTGAAACTATAATTGGTGTAGTGATTAATTTTTCTTTTAATAACTCAAAAGCTTTTAGGCAATCTTTATTAAAATTGAAAATTACATCTTTCTCGAGTAAATGGCATAAAAGCTTAACAATTTTGGAAAAGTGTTTAATATATCATATGTAGAATCTAGCATGTCCTAAAAAACTCCTAATTTCCCTTACATTTGTTGGATAAGTTAAATTAGCGATCACTTAAATTTTAGCAGTATCTACTTCCATACAATTTTCTGATATTTTATGTCCTAATAAAATTCCTCATGCTACCATAAGTTGTCATTTTTCCCCAATTAAGGACTAATTTTATTTCATCACAGTGCTTAAGAACTTAAGATAAATGTTCTAAACATGAGTCAAATAAAGTTCCAAACACTGAAAAATCATCCATAAAGACTTCAATCCCTTTTCAATTAAATCACAAAAAATTGTCATCATACATCTTTGAAATGTAGCAGGGGCATTACATAAACCAAAGGGCATTCTTCTAAAAGCAAATGTACTATAAGGATTGGTAAAAGTTGTTTTCTCTTAATCCTCAGGAGTTATTTATATTTGGTGATAATCAGTATATCCATCCCGAAAATAAAAGTATTTATACCCAATTAGTCTATCCAGCATTTGATCTATAAAGGGTAGTGGAAAATGATCTTTTATAGTGGAAAGATTTAATTTTCTATAATCAATGCATATTCACCACTCTGTGACTTGTTTAGTAGGCATTAACACATTATGTTCACTCACAGTCGCAATTACTCCCCCTTTCTTAGGAACGCAGTGAATTGGACTAACCCACGCACTATATGAAATAGGGTAGATAATTTCAACATCTAAACACTTTAAAATTTCTTTTCTTACAACTTCTTTCATAACAAGATTCAATCTCCATTGAGAATTATCCCTAGGTTTGTAGTTTTCTTCCATATTAATTCTATGCATACAAATTGAAGGATTGATTCCTTTAATATTAGTAATTATCCATCAAAAGGCTTTCTTAAAATTTTTCAAAATTTTCATCAATCTTTCTTCTTCTTCCATCGTTAACTTTGAGAAAATTATAACTGGTAAAGTAAAGGAATCACATAAAAAGGCATATTTTAAATGATTATAAAGTAACTTCAACTCATGTTCTGAAGGTTTTTCAATCGATGGACGAAATGATTTATCTTTTTCTATTGTGTCCAAAATTTCAAAAATTTCACGAACATAGTTTGAATCTTCCTTAAAAAGATCTTCACATTAATCTAATTCCTCTTCTTGCCATGTTCCAAATCTTTTACTTAAAATTTTTCTTCATAATTAGTTTTGAAATGACATTCACTCAGATATCTTATAACATCCATTCTATAGCATTCATCATCTTTACATTTTGCAGGATAATTCATTGATTTTGAAATGTTAAAAGTAACAATTTGATCATTGACGCGCATTATTAATTCCCATTTCTGCACATCTATCATTGCTCTTCCTGTGGCTGGGAAATGTCTCCCCAAAATGATAGTTATCTCTTTATCTTCCTCCATATCCAACACAATGAAATTGACAGGAAAGATAAATTTTTCCACTTTCAGTAGGACATCTTCTATAACTCATTTAGGGTACATTATGGAATGATCTGCTAACTTCAGAGTTACAATAGTATAGGTTATTTCTCCCAATCCCAATTTTTAAAATATTGATAATGACATAAGTTTAATGCTTTCACCTAAATCACATAAATCTTTCCCAATCTTTCCCATAAAATCTTTCCCATAAAATCTGTCTCCTATCGCACATGGAATTGTAAAGCTACCTTGATCTTTAAGCTTTTCAGGAAGTTTTTTCTGATTATAATACTACACTCCTCTCATTGTCTTCAAACTTCCTTTTCTTGTTGATAATATTCTGCATAAACTTTACATAGCTTGACATTTGTTCTAAGGCTTCATCAAATGGAATATTAATTGTTAGATTCTTAAAAATTTCCGAAAATTTTGGAAATTACTTTTCTAACTTCTATTGATGAAGTCTCTGAGGAAATGGAGGTGGGGGTTTTTTCAAATAAAATTTTAGCGTATAGGTCTTTCAGAATCTTTTAGAGCGTCCTCTTTTGATTCTTCAATTTCTTCTCTCTCTACTTCAGTTTCTTTTTAAACCCTACCTTCCAACTCTCTTATTCTTCTAAGTTGAATGGCTTTTACTTGCTCTTTATTCTAGTCTTTTGGATTTATTTCAGTATTACTAGAAAGTGTTGCTTGTGATCTATTACTTAATAAATTTACTATTTGTCCAAATTAATTCTCAATATTTCTAATTGTAGCTCATTGACTTTGTAATTGATTTCCCATTTGTAATACTACTTCTTCTATAGAAAACTTCATCTCCTTAAATTGTGGATTACTATGAAAACCTGGAGGATAATTAGACCAATAATTATAATTCCCTTGGTTGTTTCAGTTTCTCAATGAGTTTACTTGATTGTTCCCCCATTGCTGATTATTACCATCCGTAGTATTATTCCAATTGAAGTTGGGATGGTTCTTCCAACATGGGTTATAATAGTTTAAATATGGGTTATTCTGCTTGTTATTTATGGCATTCAAAGTTTCTAATGATGATTGAGAATATACTATTTTGCCTAATGAGTTCTCTTCAATCATAGAAATTGGTTGAGAAAAATTCATTCCAAATTGGTCTAACTTCCTTGAAATTGCAACAACTTGATCTGCTAACATAGTAAATGCATCATATTCATGAATATTGGCTACTTTCTTTAGATTCACCCTCTCAGAAAACCATTAAAAATTATTGGTAGCCATTTCTTCAATTAAAACATAAGCTTCATGAAATGGTTTTGATATCAATGAACCACGAGCAGCGACATCGATAATAGATCTAAGAGACCCAGCTAATCCATTATAAAAAGTTTGAATTATTAACCAATCTGGTATAGCATGGTGTGAAAACTTTCTTAAGAGTTCTTTAAATTGTTTCCATGCTTCATAAATATAATCCCCTTCAAACTGATTAAAAGATGTAATATCATTTCTAATCTTCACAATTTTTTATGGTGGAAAATATTTAGCAACAATTTTTTGTGCTAAATCGCCCTAAGTTCTGATAGATCCAGGTGCTAATGAATTCAACCACATCTTAGCTTTATCTCTGAGTGAGAAAGGAAATAACCTAAGTTTTATGGCATCATCTGATACACCATCATATTTAAATGTGGTGCATAATTCTACAAAATTGACAAGATGTAAATTTGGATCTTTAGTTGGTGATCCCCCAAACTGATTATTTTATACCAAAAGTAGTTCAAAAATAAAGATAAAAACTTATTTCAATTCCTTCACCATACACTTGAAGTTTCTTTGAATCTCTTCTCTTTTACAACACTCTTAACTCTCACAAATAAACTAAAAACAAAAAGGATAAAGTAAATTTGTGGTGCCTGAAAATCTCTCCAAACATTCCTCCCCAAACATCTTCAAGAACTTCTCAAGACTCTCCCTTTTCAAGCACACTTCTAAAAGTCTCAACTTCCTTATTTTATAAAATTTCCTATGGGACATAAGCGCGAGACCTTTGGCGCTTAGACGTGACCTTCTCTGTTTCACCGATGCTTAAGCGCAGGATCTGACGCTTAGGCGCCAAAACACTTTTGCACCATTTACTTTTGCACTGACGCTTAGGCGCCAAAACACTTTTGCACCATTTTCACATTTTTACTCCAAATTTGATCCTTTTTCACTTATTTTAGCATTTTTCATCTTTTACATGTACTTAAAAGAAAAACACAGAAACCCCATCAATTAAAGTGTAATATATCAAAAATATGTATAAATATGTGTCTAAAACACTATATATTTTAGGTGTATCAGTGCCTAAGGGCCCAAAACTGGCGCTTAAGTGCCAGTAAAATCGAGAAGGCCACGTCTAAGCACCAAGTACCTTGCGCTTAAGTGCCAAAGGTAGTTACTTGGTGATTCAATAAATTTTAAAAAAATTTTGGAGAGGTGTTTGAAGCAAGTCTTGGTGAAAATGTGGGACATGGTTAATGGAAATGAAAATAGATTCAATTGGCTTTTGAAAGGAGGCAACTTTTTGAAGATTGATTGAATGTGGAGACATTTAAAAGAGACACCAATGCACCTTTTGAAAAATTATAAAAGAAGACTTTGATTGGATTGAAGGGAGACCTACTCTCTCCAGCGCCCTGACAGCGACTTTATATATGCTTAAAAATATAAGTATTTAATACTGCTGCTAAAAGATTTAATTCCTTAGCAACTGCACCAAAAACTTAATAACAATTATAGATTCAATAAAGATGTATGTATAAAATATTCAATAATTGTAAAGTCACACTTATCAACGGAGGTATACATATCTCTTTAGTAATATAGGACTCTAATGGAGTCTTAGATATCGATCCCACAGGGAGTAATGTTAGAAGCTATGAAATAAGATTTTAGAAAAGCAATACTTAATCGCAACAACGGAATTCAAATTGCTTATCTGTCACTAATAGACAATTGAAATAAATATGTAATTTTAATAACTCTTAAATAATTAATTATACTAATAAAGTTTTTAATGTGATATTCAATATATAAGAAGGCATTCTCTCTTTATCAAGAAATTATAGTGAATGGATAAAGTGAATCAGTTCAAATTGTATTGTGCCAAATAGAAGCATACCTATTCTTTACTCTTTTAGTCCAGGCATAAAGAACATTGACTAATCCTACATTTATTTACTGAATCTATGGCTAGGTTGGGAGGATACCAGCTCTCACTTTGGAGCTCCCATGTTTCCCTCGACTGAGGGCTAACATCCACACTTCAGCACCCAAACAATAGGACTGAACAGGGGATTTTAGTCTATCACTCTAAAATCTCCAATTTTATGCCCGATAATTTTATTTCCCTATTTATTTGAACTCAACTTCCAAAGGCTTTGACCTCCCTGAATCTTGGATGTAATCTTCACTTTAGTTGTAAAACTCAACATATTTTAACAAATCAACTGGTCAGATTGAAAGTAAATTAAGATCGAAGTGAAAAGATCATCATAACTTCTTTACATTTTCATGGCTCAACCAATTCAAATCACCATTTCACAAATCTTAAGACAAGGAGAAAGACAGAGAAAACTACTCAGATCTCATGGGGAAAA
>NW_018222623.1:36854-41734 GCF_001263595.1 Phalaenopsis equestris
ACCAATTAGTTTTTGGTAATCACCCGCCGATCTCCCCGTCGGCGGCCTCGAGGGCTCCGTCGGCGGGCCTTCTAAGTGAATTAAATATGGAGTCTCGAGAAAAGACCTCCGTCGGCGCCGTTGGGCTCTTCTTCGGTGCCCTAGTTCAAATCTTCACATTTTGGTCCTTTTCACTCTAAATTTTCTCCTTTTTGCATCTTTTTGCTCCAATGACCCTAATTCATCATTCCTACAACAAAACATCATAAATACCTTTCTTTAAAGTGCAATATCGTAAAAAATAGTGTAAAATAGACATGAAAATCTCAACATATTTTTCTTTGGTCAAAATCCCCCAAACTTAACTATTACTTGTCCTCAAGTAACTTGTCCTCTAAATATAAATCATACCTCAGTATTTTAGGCATTTTCATCATTCTAAAATTTTTGTAGTCTTTCTCAAAATTTCTACTTCATCTGGTCTGTAACATTAGGAGCTTTCTACACATCTGAATCATTAGAGAATTTGCTGGGTAATGAATTTTGAAATAAGTACAAAACTAAAACATTAAACAAACACAATAATTCACTAACACATCCAAAATACTAAACAAAACAATTACAATTAAAATGCAAAATAAAAATCACATTACAATACAATTCACAAAGTGCTAATCAACATTCATTATACTACACATGCAAATTTTAACTACCACACTAACTTTATAACAAAAATTAAAAATTATCCAATTACAACATAACAATAAAAATGAAAGTATAAATACACACAAATATCCCTTTCTCTTACAAAAGATTGCAAAAATAAAAGTACAAGTACATCAATTACATTCAAATATCAAAATCCCAAACTATGTCTTTGTCTCCTTGGTCAGTAGGTGGATTGGGTTGATACTGAGTATATCAGGGGCACTCAGGGAAAGTAACATCAGGCTCACCTCTGTAGTGTCGTGCCTAAGCTTCGTAGTAAGCTATCTCAAAATTTGAATGCCTCTGAAGGTACTCACTATCATAATCATGTCGACGTTCTAAACCTCTAATCCTTTCATTTATTAATTCTATACTCGTTTGTTGTAAGGTCAACTCGTTCATCAAGTCAGTTAGGGTAGGGAAACTAGAAGGTGGAAGGTCATAACTTGTAGAGGGGACATCTCTACTAGTAGAAGTTTCTTGACTCCTACTCCCAGTTCTCCATTTTTCATGGGATTCATATGTCTTTAAATTAGCTTTACTGATGGGTTTCATAGGGTAAACCCATTCCTCATAATTTCTAGCTTCCACTCCAAAAAGTTGGCAAGTGCATAAATAAGGCCAGGATGTCTTAGAGCTCCACTTGTTTCACTCCTTGCCATGGTCAATATATTCTTACAAATAATTCTCCCCACATTTATATTTATGTTATTTTGAATACAGAAATTCAGAATAGCTCTATCTCTTGTTACCTCACTATGGTGATAAGTCGGTAATAGAGTAGAGAAAATAAAATAGTGTCACGCTTTAGAGGTGGCATTTAACATGGAAGCAGAAAAATTTACTCGTTCTCATTGCTTAATCTTCCACGTTCCTTTCCCATTAGTGAGAAAGTTGATTACATCATTCAGTGGGCTTTCCATAGTACTGAAGGTTTAATAGTGGCAGTTGTAAGAGTCTGGGACTTCGTAAAAGTTGTTAGTGCGGGCGGTATTAAATTCAATAGGAAATCTGCGCACTTAAACGATTCCATCTTCAGAATAGAACACATTAGCATAAAATTCTTTTACAATATTTGCAAAAGCCTTATTGGTGGTGTAACAAAAGTTTTCCCACCTCTGCTCGGTAATAACTCGTTCAGTTTCTCCTCCCGGACTCTCAAAAACTCGATCTTGTATACACTTCCTTCCTTCAAACATTGAAGTAAACCTTGATTGAGCCTTCACATTGAAGAAGTGAGACTCGTCAAACTCAAGTCGTCTCTTTTGTCATGGATCCATTTCAATCTAATCAAAATTATAGAAAAATTCCAAAATATACTTCAAATATGCAAATAATGGCTTCTAAAAGTAATTCTAAGAGTTCAAAACTAAGTTCCATAAATTTCTTCCCAATATTTTCTTCACATTCTCAAATTTTTCAGATCTCCTCAATGTGGAAGAAATGCATGGTGAAAATCAAATATTTTTAGTTTGAAGTGAAGCTCTTACCTAGAGATGATCAAATCCGGTGTCTAAATGCCTTGAAATTGACTCCCAATCCAAGATCTCTCAAGCCTTAGGTCAAAAATCACATTTTTCAGAGGAAGGGAATGAGGAATAGTGGCGGTTGATTGATAAAAATCACGGTTAAAGGTGTTTTTTTGGGATCTCTCCGTCGGTGCGGTCTTCAACATCGTCAGCGCGCTCTATTGAAATTATATCCTAAGTCTCGCGAAAAGTCCGCTGTCGGCGGCGTCGAGGGCGCCGTCGGAGGGCTCTATTGATTTGGTTCTATTTCTAGATTTTTACAATTTTGATCAGTTTCAAGCCTCAACGACATCCATTCAATCATTATAGACATAATTTTAAGTGATAAATGATATACTTATCACAAATAAACTTTCACAAAACAAAATATCATAATTATATATAAATTCCAAGAGTCACAATATACGTTACATAACACACCTAAGTTTGGTATTTTCTCAACCTTAATACATTAATTCAGCATCACAATCCAAGCCACAACACTCAAAACATTGAAAACAAAACATCCTATGCTTAGTCTCAACTATACAGAGATCTAAAAGCATAATTCTAAAGCAAAGAAAATGCAAAGTTCAAATCAAATTACATACATAGACAGATAGGTAGCAATATAAATCTACTATTCTATAGATTCAGTACTAGATTCTCCTCTGAGATCGAGAAACATACTCACTCAGAGACAGGAAGGGTCGGTATGGAAATTCTTCAGTAGAATCCTCTTCTATCAATTTCATCCTCCTCATCCGTCGTATCAAACTATCTTCAATATGTCCAGAGTGAGAAAAATGTTCTTTCATCCTCCAGTCTAGATGATCGAAGAAATCAGAGATATTATTAATTGCATTCATGACATTTTGTACCTCCTTCTCCAATTTCTTGATTCTGCGCAAGATCACCAGAGTCTTATCCGGAACTAAAGGTTGGATAGGCATTGAATGCTGAGACGACTGATCTACCATAATAGTCATGTCATTTTCATCTTCATAGGCTGTGAATCTCTCAGTTGGGTCCAAAGGCTTCCAAGGTAGAAGTACCTTTTCTCAATTTTTTCCCCATTTCATAGGATACTTGGAATTGACTGCAAAGTAAGAAAATTGTGGAAGGGTGTCCAAGCCCATAAGTTGATCCATGAACGATCAGGCCCAAAACAGACTTCACAATTATTGATCAAATATTGATCGACAATCCTATTTGGATGCAGTAATTCAGAATAGTACTTTCTTTAGAAACTTTATCGATCTTCATTGTCGGTAACAGTTTTATAGAATAGAAATGAAGAAGTGCCAATGAAGAAGTGCCAGTGCTTAGAAACGGGATTTAGGAGTGTAGCAAAAAAACTAAAGTACATAGTCTTCAGGTTTGTCCGTTAAATATTGGTAAATTTCATTCATCTGGTTTCTTATCGGGACGAAGTTAGAATAATGACAGACATGAATGTTCTCAATCATATATAATTCATTGATCTGTGCAGAAGTAAAAGTTATCTGTCTACGTCGCACATAGACGACTCCCTGGTTGATTCCATGCAAATTAACATAAAATTCCTTCACCACAGGAACAACCACGGAGGCGATACAGGGTGGCGATAGTGAAGCACAACACTTCCCAGTTTCTCCGCACTATCATCTCTTCAATTGCCGTCGAGGGATTATTCAATCCCTGATTTACGAATCCTCATTCCTTGATTAATCTTTTCTTCGCTAGTACCTTGTTGAAGATTCGCTGCGCTTCCGCACTAATGAACTTTCTCCAGTTGAACACTCGGATTTTGGGATTTTCAGGGGAAATGGATGCCATAGGAATCAATTTGGTGGAGTTTCACTTCATTTTTGTGGGAAATATGAACTTAGGAATTGAATTTGGGAGTTTAAAAGGGGTAACTCCCACCCAAAACTGCCAAAACCGCTCATTCAAACTTAAGAAACCACCATCCCGCCGATCTCACCGTCGGCTGCATCGAGGGCACCGTCGGTGAGCCTTTAGTATTTAATTGCCTGGACTCTCAGGAAAAACCCGTCGTCGGTGGCGTCGATGGCGCCGTCGGCACCCAAGGCAAAAATTGCACAATTTCGCTGTGGTCCGAATGCGTTCCAATTTTTCTCTTTGGATCCAATTTTTATGAAGATTCAAGGGTAAATAAGAGTAGTAGAGCTCAATACTACCACAAACTAACTATAATTTCAAATAAAAACTACTATAATTGTAATAAAAATAAAGATAATTTTTGGTTGCTTCCCATAAAGCGCTTGGTTTAACGTCGTCAGCCCGACCTATTCAGGTTTATTTTGGTTGACTGATCATTAAAACCTATTTAAAATTTGGTCTTTTACCCTCAAAATATGATTTTAATCTATGTCCATTTACTTTAAATCTATTTCCAGTCTTCTGATCTTTAATTTCAATAGCTCCATAAGTATAAACTTGAGTCACTGTAAAGGGTCCTAACCAACGAGACTTCAATTTCCCAGGGAATAACTTTAGCCTAGTATTGTAAAGCAAAACTTCTTATCCTGGTTCAACATTCTTCTGGTTAATCTTCCAATCATGCCATAACTTTAGTTTCTCCTTATACATTTTATCATTATCATAAGATTCATTTCTTAATTCTTCCAATTCATTTAATTGGAACAATCTCTTCTTACCAGCATCTTTCAAATTATAATT
>NW_018222623.1:41773-43002 GCF_001263595.1 Phalaenopsis equestris
TGACAAGCCTTTCCAAAAATCAGTCTGTAAGGAGTCATTCCAATAGGAGTTTTATAAGCAGCCCTGTAAGCCCATAATGCGGTATCCAGTCTAGAGGACCAATCTATTCTACTAGGGTTCACGGTCTTTTCAATTATTTATTTAATCTCTCTATTAGAAACTTCAACTAACCCGCTGGTGTGAGAATGATAGGCAGTAGAGATTCTATAAATAATATTAAACTTTTTTGTCAATCTCTGAATGTATTTATTCCTAAAATGGGATCCTCCGTCAGTGATAATCATTTTCGGCATTCCGTATCTAGTGAAAATATTTTTCATTAAAAATCTTGAAACACTTTTAGCGTCACAACGAGGTAAAGCTTGTGCTTCAATCCACTTGAAAATGTAGTTTACTGCAATTAATACGTATAAGTTCCCAAATGAAGGAATAAATGGTCCCATGAAATCTAATCCCCAAACATCAAAGATTTCAACTTCTAACATGAAATTCAGAGGCATTTCATTTCTTTTAGATATATTGCCTACTTGTTGGCATCGATCACAAGTTTTTATGAATCTATAAACATCTCTGAAGATAGTAGGCCAATAAAATCCAGCTTGTAAAATTTTATAAGCAGTTTTATCAGTCTCATAATCATGACATTTCTGAATGATTAGATTAGTTTCTTCATAAGGTACACATCTCCTCATAATAAGATCCTTACATTGTTTATATAAATAAGGCTCATCCCAAAAATATGCTTTCGCATTATGAATGAATTTTATTTGTTGTTGAAATGTGAGCATAGGTGGTAAAATATCACTTACAATATAATTAACAATATCAGCATACCATGGTATTTTCCACTCATTAATATTATAAAGTTGTTCATCAGGGAAATTGTCTGTAATTTCATTGTCAGTGTCAGATAATTCATGGTTTTCTAATCTCGAAAGATGATCAGCAATTTGATTATCAGTTCCCTTTCTATCAATAACCACAAGATCAAATTCTTGCATCAAAGTATCTATCTAACTAACCTTGGTTTGACATCCTTCTTTTGCATCAGATATTTAATAGCAGAGTGATCAGTGTGCACAGCACATTTAGCTTCAATTAAATAAGATCTAAAGTTGTCTAAATCATAAACAATGGCCAATAACTCTTTTTCAGTAACAATATAGTTAATTTGTGTATCATTAAGAGTTTTACTAGCGTAGTATATAACTTTAAAAATCTTTTCATAC
>NW_018222623.1:43184-46936 GCF_001263595.1 Phalaenopsis equestris
AACATGTCCAAGAAAACTCCTAACCTCTCTTACATTAGTAGAAAGCATTAGTTTAGATATAACTTGAATTTTTGTAGGGTTTGGTTCCATACCATCTTCTAAAATTTTATGCCCTAACATAATTCCTCCTGCAACCATAAATTGACATTTCTCCCAATTTAGAACTAAATTAGTTCTTTTGCATAACTCCAAAACTTTCTTAAGATAATTTAAGCATGTGTCAAATGCTGTTAAAAATACAGAGAAATCCTCCATAAACACTTACAATCCATCATCAATTAACTTACTAAATATAGACATCATACATCTCTGGAATGTTGGAGGTGCATTACATAATCCGAAAGGCATTCTTCAAAAAGCAAAAGTTCCAAAAGAACTAGTAAATGTTGTCTTTTCTTGATCCTCAGGAGCAATAGGAATTTCATGGTAACCAGTATATACATCTAAAAAATAAAAATATTTGTGCCCGGCAAGTCTATGCAATATTTTGTCTAGGAAAAGTAAATGGAAGTGATCTTTCCTAGTGGCAGTGTTTAAAGCCCATACAATCAATATCAAATAAAGAAGGAAAGGAAATAAGCATGAACTGAATAAAATACAAATAATATTGAATAAAATACAAATAATAATATAATGAATGCTCCAATCACCATCTTACTATTACATCCGTAATTTGTTCCCTCAATTCAAACATCTCGTTTGCACTTTCTCTGTCTTTGGTACAGCTAAAGGAATCATCATTCTCAACCTGTGACAAAAAAATGTCCAAGCCGGTACTCAAATGCCTCGACAGATACATGCTCATGATTCTCATTCATCCTACGGGAGTTGATATCGTTGCGGAAGAATGTCGCCGAATCTAATTGTGGAGCACCATTGTGGCAATCACAATCTGCACTTGTTTTCAAAACGGGTAAGATGGTATATCACGAAGAATAACCCATTTATTTTTTCAAACACCAAAAAACCTCTTAATGACACCGCATAAGAAGGAATGTCTTTTATTAAACATTTCTTTTCTGTCTTGTGTTACATTATTGACTTACTCAAAGTTAGGTATATGATATCGCGTATCAAGATAAGGTTTGAGATGTCATCGTTGCAACGAAAATCCAACATTAACTAAATAACATTTACCTGATATGTATTGCATGATTAATATTAAGGGAAATATGAATTAAGAGAGCAACTCGATCTTAAGCGTATCTGTGGGTGGATGTGGAAAGTTGTATTTGTTATTCCGTGTGCAACTGTGAAAATTCTACTGTCATGTGCACTACACTCTCAACCGGCCATGACAAAAGTGAAAAACATGTTGAAATTGCATATGATTGTGGCATTTTGTGTGGAGACCCAAAACTACTGATGAAAACGATCTTCTAATTATTTAGAACACGTGCATCAATATGTGTTTTATCGATTCCTCCAATACAATTCTGGGGAGATAATGATCATTTATGTAATAACATTATTTTTTTGAAAATTGAATGTAATAAATTTGAAAAAATACCTTAAAAAATACATGTACATTGCATCGTGTGAAAAATCTGTGAGGGTCCGTTCGGACGCAGGATCTGTTGGTTTTATGACTTGTGAAGAAAAACTTATAAGTGCATTCAACCCCACTTAGAAGTATCTGCAAATTGTTTCGAAGTGTTGAAATCACTACATTACTTGCATTGATTCATTCTGCAATAATATGTACAGGGTTGTCCCCAACACCACTTGCGAAGTCTTCCTAGAAGAGCTAAAAAGTCAATGATTTTTATGTAGTTCCTTCAACAGATCGTTGAAGACCGTCTGTCATGCAAAACATATTGTTAAATCTTGTTAGGTGACCCTCAAGTAAATTCCCAACCCATTTATCCCTAATATATGAGAATTTCATGCAAGGGGAGTGCTCTATGCACGAGTTATAAGATTCATATATTAAGCATACGGTAGCTGCAACTATCTTTCTGCGTCTTTCTCTGGTTGCATTTATATAATTCAGTATCATACTGACTTAAACAGAAGCATCAATGAATTAGTTACAATCATATAATGTTACAAACAATATAATAAATATATAAGCATCAATAAATAAATAATGTCTCGAGTAGTTCAAATATCCAAAGTAAAACGAAAAATAAGCAACAAATAAAAATGTCTCATATGATTGTAAATAAAAAAAGTTTCTCAAAAGTTCCTGTGATCATAAAAATATCGTAGGTACGCCACCTACGACCTACGCCACCTACGATCATCAAACACCTTGACGAAAAAATATTTCCGGGTCGAATCTTCAAGCAACTCTATCGCAAACAAGTACAATGATAAGTCCTCAAAAATTTTTGTAGTTGCATTCAAAATGTACAGAAACTGGTTAACAGAAGTTGCTTGAGAAGTGCGGGATTCAGTGATGCATGAAGCCACCAACTGTGATATCTGACTTCTAAGGAAAACAGCTCCCACTTTTTCTTTATTCTCAACCCACGAACATTTAGAATGGAAGGTACTTAAGTTCATGGAGGTTCAGGCTGGGGACTTGGATGAAATCACCCGATTGGTCAACTCCCAAGTTTTCGGGGGTGTCACCAAACATTGTCTCACTGGGGGTACATGCATTTCGTCCATTGTCACAACATCCTCAAACATACGATCAAACTTCTCCAACACAAGATCGATTCCATTGAAATTAAATTATTTTGCAACAGACACCACACATAATTCATATAACATCTACTTCAATTTAAAAATAAAATGAAAATTAACCGAATTATGGGACATTTTAAAATTGCTTACCGTAAATCTTTCTGCGCCATTTCTATGTTTAACAGTTTTGGATGGAGGAAAATATGTGGATAGAAATTTCTGTGAAAGTTCTCCCCAAGTTCTAATAGATCCTGGTGCTAATGAGTTTAACCACATCTTTTAAAGTTTAACCACATCTTAGCCTTATCCCTAAGTGAAAAAGGAAAAAGTCTAAGTATAACAACATGGTTTGATACTCTATCATATTTAAAGGTAGAAAACAGTTCTAAAAAACTAGCGAGGTGTAAATTAGGATCTTCATTTGGTGTACCTCCAAATTGATTGTTTTGTTTGTTTTGCATCTGCTGTAGGATTTGCATAATCTCGTAGGGGTCTAGGTTGGTGTTCATTTTATATTCCTTGATTGTTCATGTTGTTTTACATTGTATCAGAATTTCTAGGTGAATTTCTAGGTTCTGTTCTCTTCTCAATCTTCTAATTTTCCTAATAGTGCGTTCTAATTCTGAATCGTAGGGTATAAGATTTTCAGGTCCAAATTTAAGCGAACAATTTGAAATCAGTACACAATAAAACAGTTAACTAAATATGAAAATAAGTTGCAATTCAAGTAAAAATTTTCTAATGACCTTAATTTGTCCGTTACTCTGATTATGATTCTTGTTTACTCTCCGACAACGACGCCAAAAACTTGACAGCGACTTTATATATGTTTAAAAGTATAAGTATTTAATATTGCTGCTAAAAGATTTAATTCCTCAACAACTGCACCAAAAACTTAATAACAGTTATAGATTCGATAAAGATGTATGTATAAAATATTCAATAATTGTAAAGTCACACTTATTAATGGAGGTATAAGTATCGCTTAAGTAATATAGGACTCTAATGGAGTCCTAGATATCGATCCCACAGGGAGTAATATTAGAATTATGAACTAAGATTTTAGAAAAACAATACTTTAATCGCAACAATGAAATTCAAATTGCTTATCTGTCACT
>NW_018222623.1:47014-51671 GCF_001263595.1 Phalaenopsis equestris
CTTGTCAAGAAATTATAGTGAATGGATAAAGTGAATTGGTTCAAATTATATTGTGCCAAATAGGAGCATACCTATTCTTTACCATTTGGTCCAGACATAAAGAACATTGACTAATCCTACGCTTGTTTACTGAATCTGCGGCTAGGTTGGGAGGATACTGGCTCTCACTTCAAAGCTCTCATGTTCCCCTCGCCTGAGGGCTAACATCTACACTTCGGCATCCAAACGATAGGACCAAATAGGGGATTTTAGTCTGTCACTCTAAAATCTCCAATTCTATGCCCGATAATTTAATTTCCCTATTTATTTGCACTCAACTTCCAATGGCTTTAACCTCCCTGAATCTTGGATGTAATCTTCACTTTAGTTGTAAACTCAACATGTTTTAACAAATCAATTGGCCAGATTGAAAGTAAATTAAGATCGAAGTGAAAAGATCATCACAACTTCTTTAACATTTTCATGGCTCAACCAATTCAAATCACCATTTAACAAATCTCAAAACAAGGAGAAAGATGGAGAAAACTACTCAAATCTCATGGGGAAAACACAACAAAACTCGGAATTAATATATAAAAGCTAAGTCATATAAACTACAACAAGTAAATAACACTTATCTCTAATTTCTCCCCAAGAAAACTCCTCGAAGTTCCTCTGAATCTCTTCCTTTATTTACATCACACAAAATTCCTATTCGAAGCGGCAAGGAAGAAATCTCTCACTTTCCCTCCACTCTTACAATCTCTCTAAGAATTCCTCACAATTAAGCTATTTACTAAACTATGTACACTCTAATGGAACCTCTCTAACCTCAAGGACCTCTAGAGCCTCTCCCACTTTTTTCCATATTCGATTAAAATCTTCTTTTAAAGTTGTGGATGAGTTTTCCCAAGTGTGCCTAAGCACCGCTCCAAAATTCATCCTCATCCAATGCATTATTGGACATAACCATTGATCTTGCCGTTGGCGGCCTCGAGCGCGTCGTTGGCGGGCCTTCTAAGTGAATTAAATCTGGAGTCTTGGGAAAAGTCCACCGTCGGCGCCGTTGGGCTCGCCGTCGCCGCCCTAGTTCAAATCTTCACATTTTGGTCCTTTTCGCTCCAAATTCACTCCTTTTTGCATCTTTTTTGCTCCAATGACCCTAATTCATCATTCCTGCAACAAAACATCAAAAATGCCTTTCCTTAAAGTGCAATATCATAAACTTTAAAGTGCAATATCATTAAAAACTGTGTAAAATAGGCATAAAAATCTCAACATATTTTCCTTTGGTCACGCTCTTAGAGAAACTCTCAGCCCATTAGCAGCCGACGCCTCTCTCTTTTAGATTAATTAGGATATATTATTAGAGAGAAGAATAGAGAAGTTGTAATGTGTGAGTAGAGAGTATTGTAAGAGAAAGGAATATAAGAGATTCAAAAGAACTTCAAGAGTTTGGTGGAGATGATTTGAGATAAGTTTTTATCTTTGTGACTACATTTGGTTTTAATTTAGACTTCTTGTTTTTTTGCATGATTTCTACTTTCAAAATTAAGAGTGGTTGTATTTTCTCCATAAAATTTGAATAGTTTTTTTTATCTTTTTCCTTAAAATTATAAGTGATTAAGTATTGGATGGAAGTTGTGTGAAGAATTAATCTTTAATGTTGGAATAAGTTAGTTGGAATAAGTTCTTTAATGTTGGAATAAGTTATGATGATTTTAAACCTTTTACTTCATTTACTTCTTGATTTGGCCAATTACGATGTTAATATTTGTTGAGAGAACTGATGGACAAAACATATATGCATTTTTAGACCTATATTTTATATTCATTTTTGGTGATATTGCGCTTTAAAGGAAGATATTTTTCATGTTTTATTATAGGTTGCTAATTTTTAGGACTTGAAGCAAGAAAAAAAGTAAAAAAAAGGATGAATTTGGAGTCAAAATGGCATTTTGGAAGAAATACTCAGCGTCGACGGCGCCAGCCTGGTCGCCGAGGGCGCAGACCTATAAAATGGAGTCCAGAATTTCCTCAGCGCCGACGACGCCATTTGACAGAGAACAATGAATTAATTCATGGGCCACTGACACTGACGGCATTAGAATGGGCACTGACGGTGCCAGTGTCGGTGCAAGACCGACATTAGGCTTTATTTACAGCAAAAATTGATCAAAAAATCTCTTTCTCACCCCCTTCCAACCACTTTGAGTCCATTAGTCATTTAGTTCCTAAGAGTTTTTTGGTGAGTGAATTCTTTTCTAAGAGTTGTTATAGAGGGAGAGAAGCGAGAGATTTCTTCTTCCTTACATCTTATAAGAGAGAATCAAGAGTCTTGTAATGAGAGAAAGAGTCCAACAGAAGCTATAAGGAATTTACTTTGAGAAAGAGTTACAAATAAGTGTTGTCTTTTTATTATTGTTGCATGAAATTTATTTTATATATATAATTTGTGTTTTATTATATCTTTCTCATGAATTCTGAGTACTTTTCTTTATATTTCTCCCTACTCTGAGATATGGTGAAATGAAGAGATAATTTCGATGTGCCAATTTTCAAATATAAAATAAATTGTGATGGTTTTTCCACTCTGTTCTTAATTTAATTTTCGATCTGGCCAATTGAAATGTAAAATTTGTTGTGAAACATATGATCTGGGAAATGGAGTATGAGTTCTACAACAGAGTGATAATCACATTTAATTCCATGGAGGAGTGTTTCATTCATGGAATTAAGTGTAAATAAATAGGAAAATCTACTTTATTGGGCGTAGAATTAGAGATTTTAAGGTGACAGACTAAAATCCTTAATTTGGTCTTTATGTTTAAGAACTAAAGTGAGCGTTAGCCTTCAGGGGAAGGGAAGTGTGAGCTCTGGAGTGAGAGCCAGTATCCTCCCAGCCTAACCACGGATTTAAAGACTAAACTTGAGATTAGCCAATGATTCTCTATAACACTGAATCAGGGTAGAGAATTAAAATTGTTCATATTTGGTACAATACAGATTTAAACCATTTATCTCATCTCATTTAACCAAAAACTCATTGTAGTGGGAAAGATGATTTTTTTTATTAGATAATTTTTTCACATAAACATAGTTTGATAGTTATTATTTTAAACTTTGCATTATAGTTTTTCTAGTAGTTAATAATTTAGTTTTGATAATACCTTAAATATTCGTAATTAGTGATAGTATTTTTATTTTATTGCTGTGAATTTTCTAGTTAATTTATCATTTCCAATTTAAACCTTTCTCGTGGGATCGATATTTGGTTCTTAAACAGAAAGTCCTGTATTACTTGAAAATGATACGTATACTTGCATAAAATCCCTACATAAATTGCTTTAATTTCTTATTCATAAAGTAAAACATCAAGTTTTTGGCACTGTTGCAAAGCATAGTCAACTTTATATATTTTGCACAACTATATTTTCGGGATCAAGTTCTTGGTGCCGTTGCTAGGGAAGGTGACGGTAAATTAAATAAATTTGGTAAATTAGAAAATTTATAGTTAAATATAAAATATAAATATCAAATAAAAATAAAAATAAATTTAAAAATTCAAAAAATAAATATATATTTAAGAGTATTTTTTAAGAAAATTTTTTTGCTTATTATATTTGTTTATGCGAAATATTAGATCTGAAGGTTTAGTACCCTACGATTCAGAATTAAAATATACTATTAAAAGATTTTGAAAAACAATGAAAAGAAATTAATAATTTGAATGAAATGACAAATAACTTGATAATCAAATAAATTAAAATCGACAATAACCTTTAAAAAATTATGCTAATCCTACTGTAGATGAACTTCACTTAACTATTTAAAATCCTAATTTTGCTATTACTTCATTTGAGCTTAAACCTGCTATTATCCAAACGACACAAAATAATCAGTTGGGAGAAACACCTACTGAAGATTCTAACTTACAACTTGCTAGTTTTCTTGAAATATGTGCTACTTTTAAATATGATGGAGTGTCTAATGATGTTGTTAGGCTTAGACTTTTTCCTTTTTCATCAAGGGATAAAGCTAAAGCTTGGTTAAATTCATTAACACGTGGATCTATCAGACTTGGGGTTAACTATCACAAAAATTTTTGGCTAAATATTTTCCACCCTCAAAAACTGCTAAGCTTATAATGATATTACATTTTTTTGTCAGATTGAAGGGGAATCGATATATGAAGCGTGGATCTATCAGACTTGGGGTTAACTATCACAAAAATTTTTGGCTAAATATTTTCCACCCTCAAAAACTGCTAAGCTTATAATGATATTACATTTTTTTGTCAGATTGAAGGGGAATCGATATATGAAGCCTAGGAAAGATTTGAAGATCTCCTTAGAAAATGTACACACTATGCTTTACCAGATTGGTTAATAATTCAAACATTTTACAATGGATTAGTAAGATGACTTAGATCTATTATAGATGCTGCTGCAGGTGGATCACTAATGTCAAAACCTTTTGATGAAGCATACTCTTTAATAGAGGAAATGGCTACTAACAATTTTCATTGGCCCTCTGAATAAGTAAATCCTAAGAGAGCAGCTATTATTCATGATTCTGATGTAATGTCTATTTTAGCATCTCAAATTGTTGCTATTTCTAAAAAGATTGATCACGAAAAAGATTGATCAAATTGGAGTACCCTAGGCTCTATTTAGGG
>NW_018222623.1:51688-76988 GCF_001263595.1 Phalaenopsis equestris
GGAGGAAAATTCACTAGATTCACTAGGACAGATAATTGATACTCGATCATCTTATGAAACATTGAATGATATAAATAATTGAAATAACAATCCTTATTCTAATTATTATAATCCTGGATGGAAAAATCACCCTAATTTTAGTTGGAATAATTATAACAATTTGGTAAACCCCTCAGGAAATTTACCCCTCAGGAAATTTAAATAACCATCAGGAAATTTAAATAACCAATGAAATCCTAACTATCAACCTTAATATCCTCATGGATTTAACTCTAACCATAACCCACAAATTAAGGAAAAGAAGTTGACAATGAAAGAAGTAATGTTGAACATGGGAAATCAAATACAAAATTAAGGGGTTGCTATTAGAAATATTGAAAATTAATTAAGACATTTGCTACTGCACTTAGTAACAGACTTTCAGGAATTCTTCCTAGCACTGTAGAAGTTAATGCTAAAGATCAGAATAAGGAGCAAATTAAAGCTATTCAATTACAAAGTTGAAAAGAAGTGGAAACAAGAATCCATAGAGAAACTGAAGTTGAGGAGGAGAAGGAAGAGATTGAAAGCGATAATAATGAAAACGAACCAATACAAGTTCCTTTTAAAAAACCACCACCTCCATTTCCTCAATGATTAAAGCAGAAGAATAAAGATGAATAATTTATAAAATTTTTGGAAATCCTTAAAAATTAATGATAAATATTCCTTTCATTGAGGCTTCGGAACAAATGTCAAGTTATGTAAAATTTATGAAGGATATGCTAAACAAAAAAAGGAAAGTTTGCAGATCATGAGACTGTTGCACTCAGTAAAGAGTGTAGCGCAATTATTTAGAAAAAGCTTCCTGAAAAGTTAAAAGATTCTGATAATTTTACTATACCTTGTGCTATTCATGAAAAGTTTTTTAGGAAAGCCTTATGTGATTTAGGAGCGATTATCAATCTTATGTCTCTATCGATTTTTAAATGTTTAGATTTAGAAGAGATTTCTCCTACTAATGTAACACTTGAGTTAGCTAATCAATCAATAACTTATCCTAAAGGAGTTATAGAAGATGTATTAGTGAAAGTGGATAAATTTATTTTTCCTGTAGACTTTATTATATTAGATATGGAGGAAGACAAAGAGATTCCTTTTATTTTGGGGAATTGCAATAGGGAGAGCTGTGATAGATGTGTAAAAAGAAAAATTAATAATGAGAGTTAATGATCAAGAAGTAACATTTAATACTGCAAAAACTTTGAAATATCCTGCAATAGAAAAAGATAATAAATGTTTTAGGATGAAAGTTACTGATTATTTGAGTAATGAGCAATTTAAGGAAGTGTTTGAAGAAAAATTAAGGCAAGAAGAGTACTTCGAGTATGAGAATGAAATAAAAAAAGAGAATTTAGATTATGTTTAGGACAAATTTGAAATATTGGACTTGTTGGAAAATGATAATAAAAATCTTATTCCTTCAAGTATGAAATCACTTGAACTTGAACTAAAAGTATTTCCTGCCCATTTAAAATATATTTTTTTAGGAGATTCATCTTCATTGCCTATCATTATATCTTCTGATTTAACTGAAATTTAAGAACAAAAATTAATTGAAATGTTGAAAAGATATAAAAAGGCTTTTGGATAGACTTTAGTACATATTAAAGGAGTTAGTTCTTTAGTTTGTATGCACAGAATTCAATTAGATGAACAATATGAACCTAACGCTGATCCTCAAAAAATTAGTAGAATTGTTGAAAAGATATAAAAAAGCCTTTGGATGGACTTTTCTCACCAGCTTCTTTCAACTCGAAATTATCTATCCTATTGCAAACAGTGCATGGGTAAGTCCAATTCACTATGTTCCAAAGAAAGGAGGAGTGACAGTTGAAGTAAATAAGAAAAATGAATTAATAATGAATTAAAAAAATGAATTAATTCCAATAAGACAAGTTACTGGTTGGCAAATTTGTATAGACTATAGAAAATTAAGCATGACCATCAGGAAAGATCACTTTCCTTTACCCTTTCTAGACCAAATATTGGATCGATTGGCTGGAAACAATTATTACTGCTTTCTAGATGGATATACTGGGTATCACCAAATTCCAATTGCTCCTTAGGATCAAGAGAAAACAACATTTACAAGCCCTTATAAAAAATTCGCTTTTTGTAGAATGTCTTTTGGACTATGTAACACACCTGCGACATTTAAAATATGTATGATGTCAATTTTTAGTAATTTAATTGAATATGAAATGGAAGTATTTATGGATGATTTTTCTGTATTTGGAACTTCATTTTAATTATGTTTAAATAATTTAGAAAAAGTTTTGAAATTATGTGAAAAAAATCAACCTAGCACTAAATTGGGAAAAATGTCAATTTGTGGTTGCAGGAATTTTACTTGGGCATAAAATTTCTGAAATTGACATGGAAGTTGATCTTACAAAAATTCAATTTATTGAGAAATTACCACCTCCTACTATGATGAGAGGGGTAAGAAGTTTTCTAGGACATGCTAGTTTCTACAGGCGTTATATATAAAATTTTTCAAAAATAACTAAGAGATTATGCCAACTTTTAGAAAAAGATATGAAATTTGATTTTAATGAGGAATGCATAAAAATATTTTAACTATTAAAAGAAAAATTAATCACTGCTTGCGTCTATAATAGTTCCACATGATTGGGAGAAGTCATTTGAAGTAATGTGTGATGATAGTGATTATGTTATTGGAGTTGTTTTAGGACAAATGTATAACAAAGTTTTTAAAATAATATATTATGCTAGTAAAAGTCTAAATGATGCTCAAATTTATTACAATCCCACTGAAAGAGAGTTATTAGCTATTGTCTATGCCTTTGATAAGTTTAGACCTTACTTTGGAGCCAAATTTATAGTGCATACAGATCATTCTGCTATCAAATATTTGATGCAAAAGAAGGATGCTAAACCAAGATTAATTTGATAGATACACCCTCCAAGAGTTCAATTTTATGGTAGTTGATAGAAAGGGAAATGATAATCAAATAGCGGATCATTTGTCTAGATTAGAATAAGAAATATTAACTAATTTTGCAAATGAAATTTTGAAAGCTTTCTCAGATGAACAATTATATAATATTGATATAATGAATAAATCCTGGTATGCCGATATAGTAAATTATATTGTATGTGGTATCCTACCTCCAGATGTTAAAAATCAACAATTGAAGAAATTTATTTATGATTCAAAACTCTAGTTTTGGATGACCCATAATTATATAAACAGTGTAAAGAACTAATTATTAGAAGGTGTGTGCCTTACAAAGAAACTCAACAAATAATTGAACTATTTCATGATTCTGAATTTGGAGGACATTTTGGAACAAATAGAACTGCATATAAAATTTTGCAAGATGGATTTTATTGGCCTACTCTTTTTAGATATGTTAATGAATATATTAAAACATGGGATTGATGTCAGCAAGTAGGAAATATTTCTAAAAGAAATGAAATGCCTCTAAATTACACATTGCAAGTTGAAATTTTTTATTTATGGAGATTAGATTTTATGGGACAATTTATGCCTTCATTTGGAAATTTATATATAATACTTGCTGTTGATTATATGTCCAAATGGATTGAAGCTACTGTTGTACCTAAATATGATGCTCATAGTGTATCTAAATTTTTAAATAAAAATATTTTGACAAGATATGGAATACCGAGAGTGATTATTATGGATGGAGGATCCCATTTTAGGATTAAGAGAATCGAAAAATTGATTAAGATATTTATTAAAAAATATAATATTATGCATATATTATCTACTACTTATCATCCCCTAATCCCAGTTGAATATAGTTGTGTAAAATTTATAAAGTTAACTCCGCCTTACAACAGTGTCAAAAGCTTGATGTGGTATTTTATTAATAATAACTTTAAGCACTTAAGATTAGGATTCTAAGCAAGTATATTTATCGTTATCAACTAATATAAGACAATCTGTTTAAGTCCCAAATACTGATCCCACGAGGAAGGTTTAAATTTGAAATGATAAATTAACTAGGAAATTCACAGAAATCAAACAAAATTACTGTCACTAATTTTGAATGTGTAAAATGCTAACAAAATTAAATTATTAACTACTAGCAAAACTTAAATGCAGAGTTTAAAACAATAACTGCTAAACATGTTTATGTGGTGAGAATTTCTTATATGAAAAGACATCTTTCCCACTACAATGAGTTTTTGGTGAAATGAGATGAGATAAATGGTTTAAGTTTGTATTGTTCCAATTGTATTGAATTTTAATTCTTTACCCTGATTCAGTGTTATATGGCTTCATTGGCTAATCTTAGGTTTAGTTCCTAAATCCGTGGCTAGGCTAAGAGGAAATTGGTTCCCACTCCAGAGCTCCCACTTCCCTTCCCCTAAAGGCTAACTCTCGCTTTAGTTTTTAAAAACTAAGATCAAATTGGGGATTTTTTATCTGTCACTCTAAAAATATCTCCAATTCTACATCCAACAAAGTATATTTACTTATTTATTTACACTTAATTCCATGAACGAAACATTCCTTCATGGACGTAAATGTGATTCTCACTCAGTTGTAGAACTCATACTCCAATTCCTGGATCATATGTTTCACAACATATTTTAATAATTCAATTGTCCAGATTGATTTATAAATTTAAAAGCAGAGTTGAAAAATCATCACAATTTATTTTAAATTTTAACATTGGCACATCCAAATTATCTCTTCATTTCACCATATCTCAGAGTAGGGAGAAAGATAAAGGAATTTACTCAAACTTCATGAGAAAGATACAACAAAACACAAATTTCATATATGAAAGAAAGTTCATACAATAATAATAAACAAACAACATAAACAAACAACATAAACAAACAACACTTATCTGAAACTCTTTCTCAAAGTAAATCACTTGTAGCCTCTCTTAGGAAATGTAGCAAGAATAAATCGCTCACTTCTCTTCCTCTCCAACACTTCTTAGAAAATATTTCACACTTAAACTCATCACAAAAACCCAAAACTTTAAAAATAATAATTAACTAATGGTGTGGAATGACGAGGAATGTAGGCATGTGAAGAGTAAAATTGAAATGAGTGGAAGAACTTGAAATGGTGCGAGGGGGGGTTCTGATTAAATTTTGACCCTAAGAAGAGCCTAGGTTGGTTCTCCGATAAGTGCATCCAAAAACTCTTCAAAAAGAGTCCAAACTTGTTTAATCTTTTAGAAATAGAGTCTGCACCAACACTAGCATCGTCGGCGCCAGAGGCCATTTTAATTAATCCATCTTTTCTATCAAACGACACCGTCGGTGCCCAGTCTGGCACTGTTGGCGCTGAACATTTTTTAAATTCTCCATTTTTATTCCAATTTTCATCCTTTTTGCTTCCTTTTTGCTCCAAGTCCTAAAAATCAACAACCTATAATAAAACATAAAAAATATCTTCTATTAAAGTACAATATTACCAAAAATAAGTATAAAATATTGATCTAAAAATGCATATATTTTTGGTTTATCAAAATCCCCCGAACTTAAATGTTACTTGTCCTCAAGTAACTCCTTTACTACATAAAAATATGCTTATGGTAAAGATTTTAACTTCTAGATTTTCATATCTTAGTTCACTAAATATAATAGCATCACTTAAGAAAAATTTAAAATAACTCCAGTTAATACTAAAGGTATAAGAATATCTAGGAGTCAGTCAAGTTTAAGAATTTTGATTCTCTATTCTTTTCAAGGAAAATTGCAAATTATTTATATTAAAGCCATTTAGAGTATCCATATGAAAAAGAACTTCATGAAACTTTACTAGTAAATATGCTAATGCTGAAATATAAGTTTAGAAAATGTAGTTTAGAAAATGTAAGAAAATGTAGTCAAGCCTTCTTCCTTAAGTTGATTCAAGTGAAGGCACTTTTTAATTAGGCATCTCATCAAGCTTCTCCTCACATCTTTTTCTTTTCTTTCTTTTTTTTTCTTCTTTCTTTTTTTTATGTGAGGATTACTATATTTGGATAGCCTTTAATGATTTTGAACTTCACTATCCTCTTCTTAAAGTTAAAAACTTTTGACATTCCTTCACTTTACATTCCTTCACTTTCATTCCTTCACTTTATAAATTTATAATTGCTTTAAAGATCTTTCATAAAGGTTTAATATTTTCTTCTTGCATGAATCTATAAGATTTTTAATACTTCAAAAATACAAATTCCTTTACTTAAAATGGAAAAACATAGTCTTATTCTATCATACAAAATATCTTAATCTCTATAATTAACCTTTATTATTTAATTTTTTTTACTTAAGTTTACTATATATTTAGAAACATAAATATAGTTATCTAAAGTTATCCTCTAATACCAAAGGTCATGTTAATTTTTTTTTTAAATATTTTGATAATATAACTAACTGAGGACAAATAAAATTAAGTCTCTTTTCTTTTTTAAAAAAGAAATTTTTTCCCCCCAAACTTAAAATTTTAAAATATTTTGCATGAAAAACTAAAAAATCAAGGGTGAAAGAAAACATATAATACATAAAGAAAAGACATACCTGTTAACGGTTCTAATTTGAAATTTAACTATGAAATATTGTAAGTGCTAGTATGAAAAGCTACAAGACTTAAAACATTAAATAGCACATAATACATATAAAAATTTGTTGAGAAAGAGTTAACTATAATTACATCCAACAAAGTACTAAAAGCTAATAACTTCCAATAGTTTCATAAATTTAAAGTTCATAACACAACATACAACAAAATAAAGTACCACAATCCACAAACAAATAGTCTCAACAATCAAGTACAACTAAACATAAAAATAAACAAAAATCTAACACACATATCACCAATCATCATCTTCTTCTTCTTGTTCTTCCACATCCAAATTTTGTTGCTGATATGGAATAAAAATAGGGTGAGTAGGAAACTGAACTAAGTGATCACCCTTCATATATTTGACCATTGCATCATCATAAGCAGCATCATATTTGAATTTTTTTCTTATCAAATCATCAATGTGAGCATATCTACCCTGCATATTTTCTATTCTATGATCCATTCTCAAGATATCTCCCTGTTGGATCATCATCTGCTCCATAAGTTCTTGGATAGTAGGGGTGCTAGAAGTACTTGATGTAGAAAGAATATCCCTGGTTCTATTTCCAGATCTCCTTCCCACATGAAATTCATAAGTCTTTATATTAGCAGGCCCAATAGGTCTTAGAGGTTCAATCCTCTCCTCATTTGCTCTATAATCAATTTCTGCCTCTTCACATAGTGTGAAGATCAGTGCAGAGTGAGCTAAACCACCAGTGGTCTCTTTCAAAGTAATAGATTGAGTGTTCTTATAAATAATAGATCCTACATTTATCCTCATCACTTGCTGGATACAAAAGTTCAAGATGGCTCTATCCTTTGTTACCTCACTATGATAGTTTGTTGGTATCATTCTTCCAAAAATAAAATAGTGCCAAGCATTAGATATTACATTTAACATAGAAAGAGGAAAGCTTACCTTAACTCCATTCTTCACCTTCTAGATTCCTTTTCCATCAGTAAGAAAATAAATAAACTCATCCAAGGCCTCATTCGTTGCAGAAAATGATTTGTACTAGCAACTATACGCATCTTCTAACTGATAAAATTCTTTAATCTTCATTGGAGTAAACTCTACCATTTTCCAACGAACAAACACATAATCTTTAGAAGTCTCCTTTAAATTGGCATAGAAATTCATCACTACACCAATAATCACCTCAGTAGTAAAGTAGCAAAAATTTTTCCACTGTCCATAATTGATTAATCTCTTGACTTCTCCTCCCAAATTTTTAAATCATCAATCCGGAATCACTTTTTTAGTTGTAAGTAGACTATTGAAGCAAATGTTAGCCTTGTAATTGACAAACCTTTTACCATCAAAATCTACCTTTCTCTTTCCTTTGCTCATTCTAGGTGCCGTGGTAAACCTAAGAAAATTTGATAAAATCAAAATAAATTTTCAAAAATTCCAAAAATCACAGTGTGGAACATTTTAAACTTAAATCTACTAAGTAAGAGCTCTTTACCAAAGGATTTTCTCAAAATTTTCTAAGAAAATCTCAAAATTTCAGATCTCGGCAATGTAAGATAAATCCTTGGTGAAAATAAAAAATTTTGATTTCAAAGTGTAGATCTTACCTAGAGAAGATGAAATCCAAACTTTTTTTGCCTTAAAATTGCCTCAAATCTGAGCAATAGAAAGATTTATATGCAAATCACAAATTTTAAGGGCGTTAGGGTCGGTTCGGGTCGAGGGCGTTGTCGGTGCCAGTGACCAAAAACTCATATTTTGATTTTTTTTCAAATTTAATTTTCTCTCAATTTACTCCAGCATTTATTTAGTATTTTTGAACATTAATTTTCTTCTAAAAAAATTTACAAACAAACATTTTCACAAAAAACACCAAACTAACTTTTATATATGAAAATACACTTTTTACAAATACAATTTTATATTGACACTTCCACATCTTTAAAGCAAACTAAATTATAAATCAGCATCAAAATCAAGCCAAAACACTAGGACGCTGACAAAAACTATACACACAAATAGAGTTCTAAAGCAAAGTAAAGTAAATCAAATCCACACAATTACATTAAAAATATAAGTATTTTAAACTTGTAAAAAGTCCAACTTCTTCTATTATTTTGTCTCATCTTCAGTGCTTTCTCCTCCTCTAATATCTCTGATAGACTGGTAATAGATATACAAATTGTAGAAGGGTAGATATGAGAATTGATCCATCAAATTTTCATCTATCTATCCATTTTTCTCGAACATCTGTACCAATCCTGCTTCAACTATTCCAGTATGATCAAAGTTCTTCATTCTCTAATCTAGGTGATCAAAAAGGTAGTTAATATTTCCTATTGCATTCATAATACTCTGAAGTTTTCTTTCAATTTTCCTCATTCTCTTCTCCAAAGATATTGAACTTCTAACTGTTGGTGGCATCAATGGTGTTGAAGCATGTGATGAATGATCCAGATTACAATCTAATGCTTCATTTCCATTCCCTATATAGTTTCCATCAATAGGAATCATGGGCTCCCAAGGTAATAAAACTTTTTCCCAACTCTCATATGGGACTTGAGATAAACTGCAAGATAAGAAATTTGTAGAAGGATGCCTAAGTCCATATATTGGCCCGTTCATAATAATACCCATAACATATTTGAAAATAATCGACTATTTGAAAATAATATATTTGAAAATAATCGACCCCACATCAATGGGTTTTTTCATTTGAATGCAATAGATTAAAATGACACTTTCTTTTGTAACTATAATAATCTTCATGGTAGGGAGTAGTTCTGCAGATATGAAGAAATATCATTGTTTTGAAATTGGATTAAGCAGCAAAGCCGAGAAACCAACTTATCCCTCATCTCTGATTTCCCAATTATCATTTTCATCCGTTAGAAAATTATATACTTCTTACATCATATCTCTCATTGGGAAAAAAATTGTATAATGATAGATTAGAACATTTTCTATCATATAAAAATCATTAATTCGAGTCGGAGTAAATGCTACAGCCTTACCTCGAACAAAGACGACTCCTTGGGTAATTTCATGTAGGTTAGCATAAAACTCCTTGACTAATGGTACTACAACTGCAGCGATAGTGTAACACAGAACTTTCCAACACCTCTACATAATGTTTTTCTCAATCTGTGAACTTGGATTACCCAATCCATGGTTGACAAAGCCTCTCTCCTTAATAAGTCTCTTCTTCATCATGACTTTGTCGTATAATCTCTGCGCATCAAAACTGATAAACTTTCTTCCATTAAAAACTTCATAACTTAAAGTAATTATGGAATTGGAAGCCATGGACTTCGAAATTAGGAAGTTTCTGGACGTCCAAGGCAGTTTTTAGGACTTTAAAAACACCTCTCGGCCGTTATTGAGGAGCAAAATCCCGCCAAAGTTTGTCAAAACTGTTCAGCATGTGGAAAACTATTCAGAACGCCATCAGTGCTCCCGATGGCGCTGTCGGCGCCATGTTTAATAGGAGGGTGCGGTCAGTGCCAGAGGCCAAATTTGCGTCTTTAACTTTTTTGTTCAATTTGATTCCAAATTTTCCTCCAATACCAATATTTGTCTTAATTTATGATATATAAAATTGGTAGAACTTAAAAATACTATTATTTCCTAAAATATAAATACATCTATTAAACAAAATAATATATATATATATATATATATATATATATATATATATATAAAAATTCTTTAAATTGTGGTATGTGTCCTTCATAATAATGTTTCAATTGATGCCCATTAAGTTTAAATATATTTCCAGTTTTAGGATCCTTAAGAACAATAGTTCCATAACGATAAACTTTAATTAATTTAAATGGTCCTAACTATCTGGATTTTAGTTTTCCTGGAAATAATCTCGATCTTGTATTATATAATAAAACTTATTATCCAGGTTCAAACTTCTTCTTAATAATCTTCCAATCATGCCATATTTTTATTTTCTTTTTATAGATTTTTGCTTTATTATATGCTTAATTTCTTATCTCCTCAAGTTCACTGAGTTCCAATATTTTGTTCTCATCAGCATCTTTTAGATTAAATTTAAATTCCATAATAGCTTAAAATGCTTTATGCTCTAATTCTACTGGTAAGTGGCATTTTTTTCCAAAAATAAGTCTGTACGGGAACATTCTTATAAGTCTTATAAGCACTTCTGTATGCCCATAATGTAGTATCTAATCTAGCAGACTAATCCAATTTATAAGGATTTACAGTTTTTTCTTAAATTCATTTTATTTCACGATCTGATTTTTCTGCTAGACCGCTAGTGTGAGGATGATAAGCAGTAGAGAATCTATGTATAATATCTTATTTTTTAATTAATTTTTCAATTTTCTTATTTCTAAAATGGGACCCTCCATCTATAATAATTACTCTCGACATTTCAAATCTTGTAAAAATATTTTTATTTAAAAATTTACAAACACTCCGAGCATCACATTTAGGTACAACAATAGCTTCAATCCATTTGGACATACAATCAACAGTAACTAATATATATAAGTTTCCAACTGAAGGCATAAATGGACACAAAATCTAATCCCGAAAAATAAAAAATATCATCTTCTAATATGTAATTTAGAGGCATTTTTTTTCTTCTAGAAATATTTCCTTCTCGTTGACATTGATCGCATATTTTAATATATTCATTAACATCTCTAAAAAGAGTAGGCCAATAAAATACAGCTTGCAAAATTTTATAATTAGTTTTATTAGTTCCAAAATGTCCTCCAAATTCAGAAAATTCAGAATGATGACATCTTTCAATTATTTGTTGAGTTTCTTCATAAGACACATACCTTATAATAATTAGATCTTTACACTGTTTATATAAATATGGGTCATCCCAAAATAGAATCTTGAATCATATATAAATTTCTTTATTTGTTGATTCTTAATATCTATCAGGTGGTAGAATATCACTAGAATATCACTTACAATATAATTAGTTATATCGTCATACCACGGTATATCTATTTCATCAATGCTATATAATTGTTCATGAGGGAAATTTTCTAAATTTCATTTGCATAATTAGTTAATATTTCTTTTTCTAGTATAGACAAATGATCAGCTACTTGATTATCATTTCTCTTTCTATCAACTATAGTAAAATTGAACTCTTGCAATACAAGTATCCATCTAATTAATCTTGGTTTAGCATCCTTCTTTTGCATCATGTATTTAATAGCAGATTGATTCGTATGCACTATACATTTAGTTCCAATTAAGAAGGTCTAAATTTATCAAAGACATAAACAATATCTAATAACTCTCTTTTAGTAGTAGTGTAGTTAATTTGAGCATCATTTAGAGTTTTACCAGCATAATATATTACTTCAAAAATTTTGTTGTGCCTTTATCCGTAAACAACTCCTATAGCATAATCACTAGCATCGCACATTATTTCAAATGGTTTTTCCCAATCAAGTGGAACTATTATAGTGCATTTATTAACTTCTCTTTCAATAGTTCAAATGGTATTATGCAGTCCTCATTAAAATCAAATTTTGTATCTTTTTTCTAAAAGTTGGCATAATGGCATAGTTATTTTTGAAAATTTTTTTAAGCAGCGCCTGTAGAAACCAGCATGTCCTAGAAAACTTCTGACACCTCTAACAGTAGTCAATGGTGGTAATTTTTGAATAACTTGAACTTTTGCAGGATCTACTTCCATGTCATTTTTAGAAATTTTATGCCCAAGTACAATTCCTCATGCAACCACAAATTGACATTTTTCCCAATTTAGTACTAGGTTGATTTTTTCACATAATTTCAGAACTTTTTCTAAATTATTTAAGCATAATTTAAATGAAGTCTCGAACACAGATAAATCATCCATAAATACTTCCATTCCATATTCAATCTAAATATTGACATCATACATTTTTGAAATGTTGCAGGTGCATTGCATAGTCCAAAAGACATTCTACGGAAAGCAAATGTTCCAAAAGGGCTTGTAAATGTTATCTTTTCTTGATCCTCATGAGCAATTGGAATTTGATGATAACCAGTATATCCATCTAAAAAACAGTAATATTTGTTTCCAGCCAATCTATCCAACATTTGGTCTAGAAAGGGTAAGTAAAAGTGATCTTTTCTGGTGGTCATGTTTAATTTTCTATAGTATATACAAATTCACCAACCAGTAACTTATCTTCTTAGAATTAATTAATTTTTTTCATTTAATTCAACAATCACTCCTCCTTTCCTTAGAACATTGTGAATTGGGCTTACCCAAGCACTGTCTGAAATAGGATATATAATTCCAGCATCTAACTATTTTAAAATTTCTTTTTTAACAACTTCTTTCATTATTGGGTTTAATCTCCTTTGAGGATCAGCTTTAGGTTCATATTGTTCATCTAATAAAATTTTGTGCATACAAATTGAATGATTAATTCCTTTATTATTTGCTAAAGTCCATCCAAAAGCCTTTTTATATCTTTTTAACATTTCTATTAATTGTTGTTCTTGAATTTTAGTTAACTCAGAAAATACAATAAAAATCAATCTAGATGAATCTCCTAAAAACACAGTTCTTAAGTGGGCAGGTAATAATACTTTCAGTTTAAGTTCAGGTGGTTTAATACTTGAAGGAATAAGCTTTTATTATGATTTTCCAACAAATCTAAAGTTTTAAATTTGTCCTGAATATAATCTAAAATTTTCTTATTTTATTTCACCCTTATTTTAACTAAATTCTTCTTGCCTAAATTTTTCTTCAAACTCTTTCTTAAACCGCGCGCTACTTAGATAATCAGTGACTTCGATCCTAAAACTTTCATTGTCTTTTTCTATTGTAAGATATTACATAGCTTTTACAATATTAAGTGTTACTTCTTGATCATTAACTCTCATTATTAATTCTTCTTTTTGCACATCTATCACAGCTTTCCCTGTTACAAGAAATGATCTCTCCAAAATAATAAGAATCTCTTTATCTTCCTCCATATCTAATACTATAAAGTCTACAAGAAAAACAAATTTATCCACTTTCAAATTTATCAACAAATTTATCCACTTTTACTAATACATCTTCTATAACTCCTTTAGAATAGGTGATTGATCGATCAGGTGACTGAAGTGTTACATTAGTAGGGAAAATCTCTTCTAAATCTAAAAGTTTAAAAATTGATAGAGGCATAAGATTGATACTCGCTCCTAAATCACATAAGGCTTTTTCATAAAACTTTTCACCAATTGCACAGGGTTTCATTTTCATAAAACTTTTCACCAATTGCACAGGGTATAATAAAACTACCAGGATCTTTTAACTTTTTAGGAAGCTTTTTTCTGAATAATAGCGCTACGCCCTTCATTGGGTGCAGCAGTCTCATGATCTGCAAACATTCTTTTCTTGTTTAATATATCTTTCATAAATTTCACATAACTTGGCATTTATTCCAAAGCCACAAAAGGAATGTTTATTGTTAACTTTTTAAGGATTTCCAAAAATTTTGTAAATTGTTTGCCTTTATTCTTCTGCTTTAGTCGTTGAGGAAAAGGAGGTAATGGTTTTTCTAAAGGAACTTATGTTTGTTCATTTTCATTATGTTCATTTTCCATCTCTTCCTTCTTCTCATCAACTTCGGTTTCTCTTTGGATTCTTATTTCAATTTATTTTCTACTTCGTAATTGAATTGCTTTAATTTGTTATTATTTTGATTTTTAGGATTAACTTCCACAGTACTCGAAAGATTTCCTGAAGGTCTATTACTAAGTGCAGTAGCAATATGTCCTAATTGATTTTCAATATTTATAATAACAGCTGCATGATTTTGTATTTGATTTCCCATATTCAACATTACATCTTTCATCGTCAACTTCTTTTCCTTAACTTGTGGATTAAGGTTAGAGATAAACCCAGGAAGATAACAAGGTCGATAATTAGGATTTCCTTGGTTATTTAAATTTCTTGAGGAGTCATTGAATTGTTATAATTATTCCAACTAAAATTAGGGTGATTTTTCCATCCAGGGTTGTAATAGTTAGAATATGGATTGTTATTTTGATTATTAATAGCATTCAAAATTTCATAAGATGATTGGGTATCAATTATCCGTCCTAGTGAATTTTTCCTCTAATATTGGTGGTATTTGAGAGTAGTTCACTCCAATTTGATCTATCTTTTTTGATATAACAACAATTTGAGATGCTAAATTAGACATTGCATCAGATTCATGAATACTAGCTACTCTCTTAGAATTTACCCGTTCTGAGGGCCATTCAAAATTGTTAGTAGTCATTTCTTCTATTAAAGAGTATGCTTCATCAAAAGGTTTTGACATTAAAGGTCCACCTGTAGCAGCATCAATAATAGATCTAAGTGATCCTATTAATCCATCATAAGAAGTTTAAATTGTTAACCAATCTGGTAAATCATGGTGTGGACATTTTTTAAGGAGATCCTTAAATCTTTTCCAGGCTTTATATATCAATTCCCCTTAAAACTGACAAAAAGAGGTAATATCGTTTCAACATTTAGTAGTTTTCAAGGGTGGAAAATATTTAGCCAAGAATTTTTGTGATAGTTCTCCCCAAGTTCTAATAGATCCTGGTGGTAATAAATTTAACCAAGCTTTGGCTTCATCCTTTAATGAAAAAGGAAAAAGTCTAAGCCTAACTACATCATTAGACACTCCGTCATATTTAAAAGTAACACAAATTTCAAGAAAACTAGAAAGATGTAAGTTACGATCTTCAGTAGGCCTTCCTCCAAACTGATTACTTTGTATCATTTGGATAATTATAGGTTTAAGCTCAAATGAATTAGCAGCAACATCAGGATTTTGTATAGTTAAGTCAAGTTCATCTGCTATTGGATTAACATAATCTTTTAAAAGTCTCTCTTGATTTTCATTTATTTGATTATCTAAGTTATTCGCCATTACATTCAAGTGTTTAATTTCTTTTTGTTATTTTCGAATTTTTCTAATAGTACGTTCTAATTCTGAATCGTAAGGTGCTAAACCTTGAGATTCAATATTTTGCATAAACAAATATAATAAACAAAGAAAATTTTCTTAAAAATACTCTTAAAAATATAGTTATATTTTTTCAGATTTTTGATTTTTTTTTAATTTTTTTGATATTTTGTATATATATATATATATATATATTAGTACAAAATATAAACACATAATTAAATACAAAAATGTACAATATTATAGTTACCTTCTCCAGCAACAACGCCAAAGACTTCATCCTAGTTGATATAGTTGTGTAAAATTTATAAAGTTGGCTCCGCTTTACAACGGTGCCAAAATCTTGATGTAGTATTTTATTAATAATAACTTTAAGCATTTAAGATTGGGATTCTATGCAAGTATACGTATCATTATCAATTAATATAAGACTTTCTATTTTAGTTCCAAATATCGATCCCACAAGGAAGGTTTAAATTTGAAATGATAAATTAACTAGGAAATTCACAAAAATCATACGAAATTACTCTCACTAATTTTGAATGTGTAAGATGCTAACAAAACTAAATTAATAACTACTAGAAAAACTTAAATGCAGAGTTTAAAACAATAACTACTAAACTATGTTTATGTGGTGAAGATTTCCTATATGAAAAAACATCTTTCTCACATAATGAAATTTTGGTGAAATGAGATGGGATAAATGGCTTAAATTTGTATTGTGCCAAATAGGAGCAATTTTAATTCTCTACCATGATTCAGTGTTATAGAAAATCATTGGCTAATCTTAGGTTTTGAAAATGATGCGAGGGGGGGGTTCTGACCAAATTTCGGCCCTAAATACAGCCTAGGTCGGTTCTCCAATAGTTGCATCCAAAAACTCTTCAAAAAAGCGTCCAAACTTGTTGAATCTTCTAGAAAGAGGGACTGCACAGACACTGGAGCCGTGGGCACCCATTCTGGTGCCGACGGGGCTAGAGGCCATTTTAATTAATCTGTCTTCTCTGTCAAATGACATCATCGGCGCCCAGTCTGGTACCGTCGGTGCTGAACATTTTTTAAGTTCTCCATTTTGACTCCAATTTTCATCCTTTTTTTGTCCCTTTTGCTCCAAGTCCTAAAAATCAACAGCCTGCAATAAAACATAAAAAATATCTTCCATTAAAGTGCAATATCACAAAAATAAGCATAAAATATGAGTCTAAAAATGTATATATTTTTTTGTGTATCATCCCCAAACAAGCGGTCTAGCAGAGATATCAAATCGTGAAATAAAACAAATTTTAGAAAAAGCTATAAATCCTTATAAATTGGATTGGTTTGCTAGATTAGATGTTGCACTATGGGTATACATAACTACTTATAAGACTCCTATTAGAATGTCCCCATGTAGACTTATTTTTGGAAAAATATGCCATTTACTAGTAGAATTGGAGCATAAAGTATTTAAGCTATTAAGAAATTTAATTTTAATCTAAAAGATGTTGGTTAGAAAATATTATTTCAACACAATGAGCTTGAGGAGATTAGAAATGAAGCATATGATAATGCAAAAATCTATAAAGAGAAATTGAAAATATGGCTTGATCAGAAGATTATAAAAGAGAAATTTGAACCTGAACAAGAAGTTCTATTATATAATATCAGATTGATATTATAATGAGATTATTTCCAAGAAAATTAAAATCTAGATGATTAGGACCATTCAATGTGATTAAAGTTTATCATTATGGAACTGTAGTAATTAAAGATCCTAAAACTGGAAAGGAATGGAAAGATATTTAAAGTTAATGGACATCGATTGAAACATTATTATGTCGGGCACATGCCACAATTTAAGGAAATTTTGATGTTAAGTCATCTTAATTAAATAATGGTATGTCAAGCTGACAATGTTAAACCAAGTGCTTTGTGGGAGGCAACCCACATATATATATTTATTTATATTTATATATCTTACTATTTTGTTTAATAAGTGTTCTAGAAATATTATGAAATAATAATACTTTAAAATTCTACAAAATTTTATATATCATAAATTAATATAAATCTTAGTAATAGAAGAAAATTAGGAATTGAATTGAACCAAAAGAGAAGCAACACAACCCTAGGCTTTGGTGCTGACGACGCCCTTCTACACAAGCCTTGGCACCGATAGCTCATTCAGGAGCGTCTACAGCATTCAGAACAATTCCTGCAGTTCAGGATGAATTTGGCAGACTTTGGCAAGATTGCATTCCTAAATAACTACCTAGAGGTGTTTTTAAAGGCCTAAAAATGCCTTGAACGACCAGAAACTTCCAAATTTTTAAATCCATGGCTTCCAATTCCAGAAATACTTCAAGTTATGGATTTAATACTTCAAGTTATACTTCAAGTTATGGATTTTTCAATAGAAGAAAGTTTATCAATTTTGACGCGCAAAGATTATACACAAAGTCATCATGAAGAGGAAACTTATCAAGGACAGAGGCTTTATCAATCATGGATTGAGTAATCCAAGTTCTCAGATTGAGAAAATCATTGTACAGACACGTTGGGAAATTCTATGCTACACTATCGCTGCAGTTTTTGTTCCAGTGGTAAAGGAATTTTATGCTAACTTACATGGAATCACCCATGGAGTCATCTTCATTCGAGGTAAACCCATACCATTTACTCCGTCATGAATTAATGATTTGTATATGATAGAAAGCGTGTCAATCTGTCATTATACGAATTTTATCCCACTGAAAGATATGATGATACCAATTTCTGACGGATGAAAATGATAATTGGGAAATTAGAGATGAGGGATACATTAGTTTCTCTGCTTCACTGCTTAACTCAATATCTAAACAATGACATTTCTTCATCTTTGCAAAATTACTCCCTATGAAAAAGATTAGTAGAGTTACAAAAGAAAGTGCAATTTTAAACTATTTCATTCAAATGGGAAAGCCCATTGATGTGGGATCAATTATTTTGAAATCTATTATGGGTATTATTATGAATGGGACTATATATGGATTGGGGCACCCTTATATAATTTTCTTACTTTGTAGTCAATCTCAAAATCCATATGAAAGTTGGGAGAAAGTATTGTTACTTTGGGAGCCCATGATTCCTATTGATGAAAACTATATTAGAAATGGAAATGAAGCATTGAACATTTTCTTAGATCATTCATCACATGCTTCGACACCATTAATGCCACATACTGTTGGAAGTTCAATAGCTTTGGAGAAGAAAATGAAAAAAATCAAAAGAGGAATTCAGAGTATCGTGAATGCAATAGGAAATCTTAATTACCTTTTTGATCACATGTATTGGAGGATGAAGGAGAACTTTGATCATACTGGAACAATTGAAGCAGGTTTAGTGCAGATGTTCAAGAACAATGGATGGATCGATGAAAATTTGATCGATCAATTCCCGTACCGACCCTTCTACAATGTGTACATCCATTACCAGTCTATGGGAGATATTAGAGGAGGAGAAAGTACTGAAGACGAAGAGGAGTAATTGAAGAAGTTGGACTCTCTACTATTTTAAATTAATTATGTTTTTTATGCCATTGTGTTGGATTAACTTTGCTTTAGAACTCTTATAACTTTAATTGTGTGTATAGTTTTATGCCAGTGTTCTAATGTTGTGGTTAGATTTAGATGCTGAACTATAGTTTAGTTTCCTTTATGTATGTGTGAGTGTGATTAGAAATGTGTGTTTGTAAAAATTTTGATTTTCATATATAAAAGTTAGTTTGGTGTTGTTTGTGAAAATGCTTATTTGTGAATTATTTTATGATGAAGATTAGTGTTTAAAAAAGACTAATTAAACTTTAGAGTGAATTGAAAGAAAATTGAAATTGCAAAAACAAAAAATATGAAATTTTTGGCACTGGCACCGACGACATCCTCGACTCGAAAGTGCCCAGAACCTTTAAATTATGCAATTTGCATAGTAAAAACACCATTTTTACCCCTTCGACCACCTTCAACCTCTGGTTTGTGCACCTAGGGGTTACTACTGCTTGGATTTGAGGCCATTTGAAGGTAAAAGAAGTTCAGATTTCATCTTCTCTTGGTAAGAGCTACACTTTGACCTCAAAATTTTTTATTTTCCTCAAAATTTTTTATACCTCAAAATTTTTTATTTTCACCAAGGATTTATCTTACATTGCCAAGATCTGAAATTTTGAAATTGTTGGGAAGATTTTGAGAAAATCCTTTGGTGAAGAACTCTTACTTAGTATATTTAAGTTTAGAATGTTCCACATTACGATTTTCACAATTTTGGAGATTTATTTAGATTTTATCAATTTTTCTTTGATTACCATAGCACCGAGAATGAGCAAGGGAAAGACAAGGGAAAGAGGAAAGTGGATTATGATGATAAAAAAATTGTCAACTACAAAGCTAACATTTTTTTCAATAGTCTACTTACAACTAAGAAAGAAATTTCAGGTTGAACATTTAAAAATTTGGGTGGAGAAGTCGAAAGAGTAAACGTTGCTTGGTAGTGGGAGAATTTTTGTTACTTTACTATCGAGGCTATTATTGGTATAGTGATGGAGTTCTATGCCAAATTTAAGGAAACTTTTGAGGACTACTTTTTTGTTCGTGGAAAAATGGAGTTTACTCCAAGAAGAATCAATGAATTTTATCAGTTACAAGAAGAATATCTCTGTGAGTACAAAGCATTCTCTGCTACAAATGAGGCCTTAGATGAAGTTAGTTCTTTTCCGACTGATTGAAGAGGAGCTTGGAAGGTGAAGAATATTGTTGAGGTAAACTTCTTGCTTTCTATGTTAAATGTAGTATCTAAGGCTTGACACTACCTTATATCTGCCAGAATGATACCAATGAATCATCATAGCGAGGTTACAAAGGATAGAGCCATACTGAACTTCTATATTCAACAAATGAGAAGGATAGATGTAAGCTCTATAATTTATAGAAATACTCGTTATATTTCTTTGGGTGAGACGACTGGTGGTTTAGCACACCCTGCTCTGGTCTTCACACTATGTGAGCAGATAGGAGTTGATTTTGGAATGAATGAGGAGAGGATTGAACCTCTAAAACCTATCGGGCCTGAAATTTTTAAAATTTATGAATCTCATGTTGGATGGAGATCTGGAAGTAGGAGTAGGGATATTCCTTCTACTCTTAGTGCCCCTACTCTTCAGGGATTTATGGAGCAAATGGAATACCAACAGGGAGATATCTTAAGGATGGAAACTAAGATATAAAATATGGATGCCATAAATGCACATAATGATGATTTAATAACGCAAAAGTTTGAATATGATGTGGCTTATGATGATGCGATGGTTAGATACATGAGGGGTGACCACTCAATTCAGTTTCCTAGTCACTCTGTCTTTACCCTGTATCAGCAACTAAGCTTTGATGTAGAAGAAGAATAAGATGATGATGACTGGTGACGTTTACTTAGTCATAGTTTGATCTTTTGTTTAGTTTATAATTGGTTGTACTTTATTGTTGTTATTGTTTATTTTTAGAGTGTGATACATTACTTTACTTTAGATGTTATGTTGTATTGTGAATAGTGGGATTGTAAAATTATTTTTGCATTGGAATTTATTTTAATACTATTGTTAGTTTTATATACTTTGTTGAATGTAATTGTAGTAAATTCTTTCTCAGCAAACTTTTATATATATTATGTGTTATTTAATGTTTTAATTCTTGTCAATTATCATATTATCACCTACAATATTTCAGAATTAAGTTTCAATATCATAACTTTCAACAGTTAAGTCTTTTCTTTATATATTAAATGTTTTCTTTCACCATTTAATTTTTAAGTTTTTCATGCTAAATCTTTTAAAAATTTAAGTTTGGGGCGAAAGAAAAATTCCTTTTTCAAGAAATAAACTTAATTTTATTTGTCCTCAATTAGTTATGTTTTCAAAATTTTAAATTTATTCAAAATATTTCAAAATTTTAAATTTAACATGACCTTTGGTATTAGAGGGTGACTTTAGATAACTATAATTATGTTTCTAAATATATAGTACACTTACGTAAAAATTTTCAATAATAAAGGTTAATTTTAGAGATTAAGATATTGGTATGAGAGAATAAGACTATGTTTTTTCATTGTAAGTAAAGGAATTTGTATTTTCAAAGTATTAAGAATCTTAGAGTTTCATGTAAGGAGAAAAGAACATAACTTTATGAAAAATCTTTAAAGCTAATATGAATTTATAAAGTGAAGGAATGTGAAAAGTTTTTAACTTTAAGAAGAGTATAGTGAAGTTCAAAATCATTAAAGGCTATCCAGATATAGTAATCCTCATATAAAAAAAAGAGAAGAAGAAAAAAAGAAAAGAAAAAGATTGAAAATGATTCTGAAAGAAAAGAAAAAGATGTGAGGAGAAGCTTGAGGAGATGTCTAATCAAAAAATTAGATTCACTTAAATCAACTTAAGGAAGAATGCTTAGTTGCATTCTCTAAACTTGTATTTTAAGTATTAGCATATTTACTAATAAAGATTTTTGGAAGTTCTTTTTCATATGGATATTCTAAATGACTTTAATATTACAATTTGTAATTTTTTCTTGAAAATAATATAGAATTAGAAATCTTAGACTTGACTACTATATATTCTTATACATTTAGTATTAATTTAGTATTAACTGAAGTTATTAGTATTAACTGAAGTTATTTTAAATTTTCTTAAGTTATGATATTGTATTTAATAGATCAAAATATGGAAATCTAGAAGTTAAATTATTTGTCTTAAGTCATATTTTTATGTAGTAAAGAAGTTACTTGAGGGTAAGTAACATTTAAGTTTGGGGGATTTTGATGCACCAAAAATATATGCATTTTTAGACCTATATTTTTTATTCATTTTTTGTGATATTGTGCTTTAAAGGAAGGTATTTTTCAAGTTTTATTGCAGGTTACTGATTTTTAGGACTTGCAGCAAAAAAGGAAGCAAAATTGATGAATTTGGAGTTAAAATGGCGTTTTGGAAGAAATACTCAGCGTCGACGACGCCATGCTGGACGCCATTGGTGCAGAACTATAGAATGAAGTTTAGAATTTTCTCAGTGCTGACGGCGCCATTTGACAAAGAACAATGAATTAATTCACGGGCCACTGGCACCGACGACACCAGAATGGGCGTCGACGGCGCCAATGTCGGTGCAAGACCTATTTCTAGAATATTTGACAAATTTGGATGCTTTTTGAAGAGGTTTTGGATGAATCTATTGAAAAATTGACATTTGGCTCTGTTTAGAGCAAAAATTGATCAAAAAAATCTCTCTCGGCCCCCTTCCAACCACTTTGAGTCCATTATTAATTTAGTTCCTTAAATTTTTGAGTTTCGTGGTGAGTTTAAGTGTGAATTCTTTTCTAAGAGTTGTTAGAGATGGAGAGAAGTGAGAGATTTATTCTTCCTTACATCTTCATATAATCAAGAGTCTTGTAAAGAGAGAAAGAGTCCAAGAAAGGCTACAAACGATTTGTTTTGAGAAAGAGTTACAGATAAGTGTTGTTTGTTTATTATTGTTTTATGAACTTTCTTTTCTATATAAAATTTTTAATGTGCTGTATCTTTCTCATGAAGTCTAAGCAGTTTTCTTTATCTTTCTCCCTACTCTAAGATATGGTGAAATGAAGAGATAATTTGGATGTGCCAATTTTAAAATATAAAATAAATTGTGATGGTTTTTCCACTTCGTTATTAATTTACTTTTTGATTTGGCCAACTGAAATGTTAAAATCTGTTCTGAAACATATGATCTGGGAAATGGTGTATGAGTTCTACAATAGAGTGAGTAGAGTGAGAATCACATTTGTGAGAATCACATTTAATTCCATTGAGGAGTGTTTCGTTCATGAAATTAAGTGCAAATAAATAGAGAAATTAACTTTGTTGGGCATAGAATTGGAGATTTTAGGGTGACAAACTAAAATCCTCAATTTAGTCTTAGTGTTTAAGAACTTAGTGTTTTAGTGTTTGGAAACTAAAGCAAGAGTTAGCCTTCAGGCGAATGGACGTGGGAGTTTTAAAGTGAGGGCCAGTATCCTCCCAGCCTAACCACAAATTTAAGGACTAAACCTGATATTAGCCAATGATTCTCTATAACACCGAATCAGAGTAGAGAATTAAAATTGTTCATATTTGGCACAATATAGATTTAAACCATTTATCTCATCTCCTTTAACCAAAAATTCATTATAGTGGGAAAGATGTTTTTTCATATTAGATAACTTCATTACATCAACATAGTTTGCTAGTTACTGTTTTAAACTTTGCATTACAGTTTTGCTAGTAATTAATATTAATAATTTAGTTTTGATAGTAATATTCATAATTAGTGATAGTATTTTTATTTTATTGTTGTGAATTTTCTAGTTAATTTGTGAATTTTCTAGTTAATTTGAATTTTCTAGTTAATTTATCATTTTCAATTTAAACCTTCCTTGTGGGATCGATATTTGGGTTTTAAACAGAAAGTCCTGTATTACTTGATAATGATACGTATACTTGCATTGAATCTCTACCTAAATTGCTTAAATTTCTTATTTATGAAATAACACATAAAGTTTTTGGCACCGTTGTGAAGCGGAGTCAACTTTATTTATTTTGCACAACTATATTTTCGGGATCAAGAACATGTAAGATCTGAGATGGTATTGTCTTAATTAACTAATGGTAAGAATCACATGAGATTATATGGATGATAATGTAATTCATATGATTAAGTGCAAATAAATAGGGAAATAAACTTTGAAGGGTGTAGAATTAGAGGACTTTAGAGTGACAGACTCAAGCCCCCAATTTGGTTTATAGTTTTAGGTTTTTATAAGAGATGTTAGCCCTTAGATGGAGGGAGACGAGGGAATTCTAGAGTGAGAGCTAGTATCTTCCCTACCTAGCCCGTCTTCAAGACTATTCAAACTTTAAATTAATCAATGTTCTTTATAGCATCCCTAGTAAGAATAAAGAATACTATTGCTTCTATTTGACATAACACAATTTAAAACTTCCACAATAGAATTCTTATATTTGTTACTAATTCATGATAAGAAAAAGTATAGTTTATTTATATTGCCTTTATCTTACTAATATCTAGTTAAATTTAGTAGTTGTTTACTTTATTTTCAATTATAAAAAAAATAATAAAAAGAATTAAACTTTCTTTCTTATTATAGTATCTATATTTTAAGTAAGAATATTTTGCAAAGTAGAATTTGTTATCTAATTTGTTCAAATTTAGTTACATATTGTATTTCTCCATGCGGGTTCGATAGTCAGGGCTTAATCAAAAAGTCCTATATTACATGATAATGATATATATACTTGGTATAGTATCTGATATTTAAATATAAGAATTGCATTCTAATTTGCTTTGAAGTCAAGTTTGTGGCACTGTTGCAAAGTAAGAAATATAAATAAGGAAAAACTAAGAATATAATCACATACATCGTACTGTCATATAAGATCGGGATCATAAGACTTATCAAAAATTAGTTTTACTAGATTCCTTTTAAATTTGATGTGTCACTGCATTCCTAAGCTTACTTATGTTTATGAAGTATTGTCGGCACTATTTTTGGTGTGGGGTTTGCCCGTAAGAAGCTGTCGGTCATCGAAATTGAAATCCCGTTGCCCGCTTTGGAAGGACATTTTAAAAAATTTTAATTTTGAAAAAGATGAAGTCAAACTGACCCCATAATTTTCGTAGTTTAAATGAAAGAGCGTTTTACCTCAAATCCTATATCTATCCCGAAGGATGAACACAAGAA
>NW_018222623.1:83173-90104 GCF_001263595.1 Phalaenopsis equestris
TTGGTAATTTGGTCATTTTTGGAAATTTTGACAAATTTGGATGTATTTAAGGTGTTTGAAATGATTTTTGATCAATTTTGGGTATTTTGGCAAAATTTGGGAATATTAGCCAAATTTGGGTACCAAGGGCAGTTAGGTAATTTGGAGGTGCCTAGGGGCAAAAGACCAAGTTAGGCATTCCACATAGAATTGGATAGATATCCATTCTAAATGAACCATGGATCAATGAAATCTTCATTTTGGGTCCTCATGTATTGGTTTTAATAAGTGTATTGTGAGGATATTGTGTATCCTAACTCCAAACCAACACCAGGGTCAATCTTAAGGCCAAGTAATCCTATAGGAACTCCTCTTAAATCCTCTCACAATGATCTTACCTATTAAATACTAGAAGTTAAGATCAATATGTGAAACTTCAAGTTGAGTAAAGAGAAAGGCTTTGAATTTCTAATGGTGGGGTACCTCTTCTAATTTTCTAAGACTAGTCAATAGGAAAGTCCTATGGCTAGACCTAGGCTACTAAAGATGTTTTCTGGACCTCAACCAAAAGTGAGGTCAACAAGTATTAGTAAACTTTGTAAAATGAGTGTTTACATTCTATCGACTTACCATCTAATGTACTTTATTTAACATGTGTTAATTTCTTTTAGGAAGTAAATAAGAAATCATATTTTCCTGGTTAGATGCAAAATTTCTTATACCCTAGAACTAGACTAGTATATTAGAATTATCCTTTTCTTATCACTATGAATCTCCTGATGTATAACTATTGATAATTTCTATGAAACCCACTCTTATAAGTTAACTAAAGTGATATTTAAACCTTGGTGTTATTTGAGGACGAGTAACCCTTAAGTTTGAGAGATTTTGATGTGTAGATAGTAATGTTATTATTTTCTTATTATTTACACATTTTTATGAACGAGATTGCACTTTAAAGAAAATTATTTTGAAGTTCTTGAAGGTATAAGGTATAACAAAAATTAGAAGTAAGGAAGCGTGGACGAGACTTTGAGCAAAAGGAGCACAAGGAGACCAGTGCCTAAGCGTTGGACCTCTAGGCGCCTTGGTGCCAATTTCTACCTTAGCAAGCTGAGAGTATGGCACTTAGGTGCAACACACTTGGTGCCTAGGCACCACGATACTCACTCCTAGGCACTGACACTTGGGCGCTTAGGCGCCTATGCTGATCTTTACAAACTGAGACCCTATCGCCTAGGCATCAGCCCTTGAGAGCGTAGGCGTCGACAACTGCCTGGAGTAGTTTTGGTAGTTCGTGGGGAGCTACTAGGAGGTTTTGGAATGGTTTCTTATGCTTTTTAATTGGGTTTATAAATATGATATATATGTTGTTATTTAAGGATTGATGAAGGGAGGTTGCTAGGGTTGTTTGGTGTGGAGAGATTGATGAATTGATGTGAGTTGGTTAGCCTGTTGTAGTATCTCCTTATTTTTCTTTTTCTGGAGTTGAGGATAGAGATCTTTCAGGGGACCATTGGTGAAGCATCTTCAGGTCACTGTAAAAAAGAGGAAGAAAAGTTTATTGTGTCTTTGTTCTTGTTTCTATTATAAACATTTGGATAGTGAAATTTTTGTGTTTCAATGACTTTGTGTGTTGTTTCTCTCATGTTTCATGAGTAGCTTTCTTTATCTTACCTTATGATGATTAAGTTGGATGTTTAAGAATGTTAAGTGCTGTGAAATTGCTTTTAATTTTTGAATTTGATGATTGGCCTTCAGATCTTTATTTTCTTTTTATTTTGGCGAAGTGAAATGTTAAAATGTGGTATGAACCATAATGAATCGTAAGAGCTATGTTAGAACCAACTATGTTAGTCAAGTTGAACTGTGGGGAATAGGTGGATATGCCTCATAGGGAGATGCAAATTTTAATGAAATATTTTTTGACATGTTCAAAATGATATTTAAGGAATTAAAGTCATTTTAACCAATCTTCTTTATGCACTCAGAAGAGGGTAGGGAAGAGAGTTGCTTTTATTTTTCACTAGTCATATTTATAATTTGAACTTTGCATTTCATGTACAACACTTACATCATTACAAGGGAGGGTATTTGTAGAACCTAACATTCATCAATCAAACACTTAGTTAAGTAGGATTTCAACTTTATAATTGCTTATAAAACTAGAAGATTAGTTTATAGGACTTTAACTCGATCTAAATTCCAGGCTAAGAGCAAAATCTGAAGGTTAGAACTTTTCCTTTTTGGGAATCACCTTGTTCTCTGTGGGATCGACATTCCAGACTCTAAATTCTGATATTACTAATACGACACATACACTTGTGTGAGCCCCCAATGTGCAATAGTACCTGGAGACGAGTATCAATAGCGTTCGACATAAGCAGGTGCTGCAATGAAGGCTGTATTTCATGAGCAAAATGTCTAAAAGAAGCAAATACATATTTGGAATCAATCAGAGCTCAACAAAAAATAAATACCAGTTGAAAAAACAAATAGACAATAGGTCATTGCCATATCGATTGGAGGACAAAAAGCGTTCCACAAGAGACGGGGGAGCAGTTGAAGTGCTACATTCTACTCGAGCAATGAAACTAGATGGAGATTGTCTTTCGAGCAAAAAAGTCGAACAACAAGGATGTGTGTCTCGAGCATGAGCAAGAGCAAGAGGGAGAGAATTTTGCACGTGAGAATTAATGGGAACGAGAACGGAAGTAACATATCAGTGCCCGATTTCACGTTTTCAAAGAAAGTGAGTGCGGAAAGCATAATTTTTTAGTTTTAGGTACCAAATATGTAAATAAGAAAATTTGTAGTGCGAGACAAGTAAGACCTTTATTTTTATTTCAAACATAAATCAGATTGAATTCTAATGTTTCATTCCTCCATATTCAGATCGAAAGACAAAAAAGTTATATTTGATAAAACAGACAAATAAATAAAAAAATAATATAAAATTAATAGTTTTATTTATTTTTATTAATCTTCAAAATATAAATAAATAAATAAATAAACTGAGTAAACCGGCCAAAAGTCTAAGCTTTGTGGTCCAGAACCAGCATGCAGGAAATGGCTATTGAACAGCGCCGCGCGTACCAGAGCATATACTTGTCGCACAGCAGCCTCCGTACGAGCCGGTAGCCTTCAAACTCGTCAAGCTGGATCGCCCGGATACGTAACCCGCCCTGCGGGCCCCAACAGGGATGCCACAAAGTGATCCATCTCTTCCCGTCGCAATCCGACGATCCCCGCACCGGCTTTCAACGCCATCCTTAATGCCCTATAATAATTAACCGCACCGGCCCATAAAATGGTTCTTAAGTGGCATCTATTTCAAATTTGAAAGCGGGAAAAGGACGACGCCCCCTGGCTTCTTACCCCACGGGTTCAGCTTCCTCTGTAGCCCATAACCCACCTCTGAGATGCAGCACGAGTTGTCTCATGGGGAGGCACTTAGTTAACTTAATTACTATTATTTATATATTACTAACTCACGGTGTAAATAACTTGAGCCTCACCGAAAGCTTTCGCAGGGCTAAGTGGTCCCGTTGGTCGCTGTCGAGCCACGTACCGATCCCAATTTTTAAAGATAAGAAAATGGATGTAAATAATAAATTAATAGATCGGTAAAACTGTGCTAAGGACTGGGGCAGATTGCTCTCGTGGTCATATCGTCATCTTCGTCACAAAACTTCTCTACAGATTAAAAAAAAAAGTTCGTGCTAACTGCTTTCTGTTTTATCTGTAAAATTCTCTTTATTTTTTAATATAAAGCTGAAAGATATATAGTTCTGCTCCGTCATATTTCCCTCTCTCCATATCATCAGGATTCATTGCATGGTTAGCTCGATGGTGAGAGAATGGTATTGGAGCCGTTCCGAGTCCAAGGAGGAGAGAGAGAGGCCTGGATGCATGAGAGGCATGTTCCACTTCTTTGATTTCCATCACCTTCACTTCACAGGTGGCTGCCGGACTCCGGCGACGGCTACCTCCCCTCCAGCGACTGGGCTGCAGTATCGACAACTGCTGGAAAATCAACAATGTTACGACGTAGCAAAGCGCAAGGGTAACTTCTACCGATCAAATCTGGCGTACGCTTCTCTTCTACATTTTATTCTGGGCGGTACTCATATGAAGTTCCTTTTCCTAGCTCAGGAATAGAAGCTCCGAGGAATAGCTTGGAGCTTGAGGAGTCCGACACAGCTATCCGAGAAGATTATTTTGGCGTTCCAGTAAGTGAAACAATATAGTATGTAATTATATAAATATACAGATTTTACTTTTGTAGTCTTATTGTGCTTGAATCCAAACTACCGTTCTAATTCCATTAATGAATGGATTCGGATTTTTTGCTTCATATAACAGAAACTAAACTATCAAAATATAATTTTTTATTTCTTTAAAATTAAATAATATTCAGATTTTAATCTTTCAAAATTTATTACATCCTAATAGAGTGAAATCCTATTTATAGCAAGTTATTTCATGTTTTCAGATCAGCATTCAAATCGCGCATCCGTCGGCGATGGCCAAGAAAAAGAAAATAGAAGAAGAAAAAAGAACATGTCAGGCTGTGACGCCAAGAACTCGAAGCATCGTGGCACGGCTAATGGGGCTCGAAAGCCTTCATGACGAGGTTTCAACTCCGTATTTAACCAGCTATGAATCCTCCTCAGCTGTTGCTTTTCCAGCTCTTATCCCCAACAACAATGAAAAATCTAAGGAGAAGAAAAGGAAGACGACAAAGAAGCAACAGTCTACACAAGATTCTAAACAAGACTTCCCGTCTCCACGCCGGCCACTGCGAAACTTGAACTCCAATATTTCGGGGTCCATTTCCTTACCTGAAACCCCGAGAGCTTCGTCAGAGAGGCCGCGAGATACAGAACCCAGACACTCGTTGCAGCACAATAAGGAAAACAATACAACCTACACCATGCAGGAATTGAGCTTCCTCAGAGATGTCATTCCCGTCTCTTCCACATTGCAAATGCCCAAAAAGGACTACTTTCCGTATCTGGAAGGGAATAAAACCCCAACAAGCCAGCACTTTACTCGGGAGATTGTTAAACACATGAAAAGCAATATGCGCAAAAGGGAAGGCGGATTTGGGCTCAACGGCGGCCATGAGAGAATTGTTATAGCAAGAAAGAACGAGAACACTGAGAAACAAAACGTTAGGAATAACCACCTTCGACCTCCAACAGTTATAAAGCCACCGCCAACTTGTTCATCTCCCAAAGCAAGATTTTCGGAACCCATTAAAAAAGTTCAGCAACATCCATCCCTGACGTCATTACCCTCCACCAAAAATTTGTTCAAATATAGAGTTAAGTCTGATGCCAAAAAGCTGAAGATGGAGCCCGGAAAATGCAGAAAAACGAATAAATTTGAACGTTTCCCAGAAAAAGTTATACGGCAGGCTCCTCAGCTTTGCGTATTCGGTCTACAAACTGAATTTCTTCAACCAGCCGACAAAGTCCAAGAACTTGTATTTTGCTTAATCAATTATCATCTATTTTATTGCTGATAAATAAATTAATGATGCAGTTTAAATACATTTTTTTTAAAATTTTCCTTTTTCAGTTAATTAAACATTTTAATGTCGAAAAGGAGGACCCCGAGTTCAAGTACGTGAAGGCCATCTTGACCTGCGCTGACGTCGTTGAAGATAAATCATTGAAATGTTTGTCCAGCTCTCTCCGACTAGACCGGGCTGTCTTCGATATCCTCGAGCGGTGGTTTCCTTTCTTCGAGCCCGTTTCTCGTGATGCGAAAAAGGTTGAGGAGGCCACGGCCCGACTCGGCCCGTTAAGGCATCGTTGGAACCGGAAACTCGTGTTCCATCTTGTAGAAGAGATTCTCGGCGACTTACTACTTCTTGGTGGGCCCAAGCGATTGTGGCGGCGATTTGACAGCAAGCTGCTGCTTTCCCGACTATGGTCGGAGATAAAAAGCTACCCGTCGGCGGACTGCCGTGTAGTTGGCGACATTGACGCTCTGGTTTTCAGAGACTTGCCAGAGTCGAAAGTCCGGCGGCTTCTCCGTCATCCTTCGGTGGTGGCGGAGGTGCAGGACATCATATCGGAGATACAGAGGGATATACTAGATTCCCTCCTCGGAGACACCGCGGCATCGCTCTTTCTGATCTCTTCCAGCACGGCACCCAAGGCCGGATCTTGACGTCAGAGCAGCACATGTTGCGACCAGCTGACGGACGGCGCTAAAATCCACGGCATTTCTCGTCGGAGCTCAGCGAGCATCGTAACTTGTTTGGTCTGCGATTCTTTGCACATGTAATTCGTGTTCGTCTTGTGGGTTTTGTATAAATGATTAGGTTTTCAAAATAGCTTTTTTTTCTTTTTATTTAGTTCTGGTTTCATTTCTAGTCTATCAACTCTGGAGCACGGAAATGTATTTTATATAGCTGTGGCCTATGGGGTCCTTGGTTAATTAGCTTGATCAAATAACGCGAGGAGAGTACATCTTACCTGCTGGAGCGGGAGTTGGATCTTACCAGCTAGAAAAGTACAAACTTGCTGCTCTTAATTGGTCAAGTAAGATTTCAGAACCAAGCATTATGGGCTTATTCGCTGCGTGCATCCGTGATCCATTCAGAGACCGAGAACTGGACCTTGCCAACTGGAGTTTGATCCGCACTAATTAAAATTATATTATTATTTTTTAATCTTTAATGCAGGAATTTGCAAACTTAAATTGTTTTTATGGAGTTCTAAGATTGTCATGTAGTAATAGGGTTGACTCTCATAATTATTAAAAAAATGAACAAAACGCTAATTTATCATAATCATTTTATAAGAATTAATTGATTAAGACTAAATTTGAGCAATTGTATAAAGTAATTTTTTATCTTTTGCAATTAGTTGATTCCGATCATTTAAAGTGGAGTGTGTTAAGAATTGCAATTGAAATAGAGAAGAGAAGGGAAAGA
>NW_018222623.1:90125-94671 GCF_001263595.1 Phalaenopsis equestris
GGGAAAGAGAAGAGCTATGGAAAAGTGACTAGGGTTTCAATTGCATCAATCACCTCATTACAAGAGTAAAAGATAAATATATATAAAATAAGCAAAAAGACTAAACTACCCTTAAGTAGGGTAAAATAATAAAAATAGAAGGACTATAATATCTAACATCTCCCTTAAACTCACGATGTATCAAGGGAAATCATCGAGAGTTTGCTAGTAAAAAAAAAAGCTTCAAGTGGAATGTGATTTCGTAAACACGTCAGCAAGTTGCTGGAAGAAGAAACATAGAGTAAGGTGATGGTGTTATATTGGAGGTGATGACGAGTGAAATGAAAATCATTCTCAATATGTTTGCTGCGCTCATGGAAGACTGAGTTGTGTGCAATTTGTATAGCACTCTTGTTATCACAGTACATATGAGTTAGGCTAGAGAAAGTGACACCTATATCAGCAAGTAACCAGCGCAACCAAATAATTTCTGCAGTGGTAGATGCCATGACATGATAATCAGCTTCAGTAGAAGAGCGAGAGACAACTCTTGCTTCTTACTCTTCCTAGAAATGAGAGAATCTCCTAGAAAAATACAACATCCTATGATAGACTTACGATTAGCAGAATCACCACCCTAATCAACATCTGAGTAGACACGTAAATCCAAGGAAGAAGATGCAGGAAAGAGAAGACACTGAAATTGAGTGCCTCAAAGATAACGAAGAATGAGAAGAAAAACTACCCAATGAACAGTAGTAGAAGAGGTAACAAATTGGCTAACAATATGTACTACATAAGAAATATCATGTCTAGTGATGGTAAAATATACCAAGCTGCTAACAAATGTACAATGCAAAGTAGGATCGGACAAAGAAACACCATCAAAAGAGGTATAACGAACATTAAACTCTAGAGGAGTAGCAGTTGTCCATGTATTAGATAGTTGAGCTTATTCAAGGATGGTGCCAGTATACATAGATTTAGAAAGAAGATAACCTCTAAGAGAATGAGCCACTTTAATCCCCAAAAAATATGGAAGAGTACCCAAATCATTCATTTCAAATTATTGAGCCAATTGTAATTTCAACTCTGGAATCTCATCATTATCCCCACTAATAATCATGTCATCAACATATAAAGAGAGTATGATAACGCCATGGGAGGTACTCTTGAGAAACAAAGCAGTGTCATGTGAGCTGGAATGAAAACCAAGAGATGCAATCGCAATAAAGAACATTTCAAACCAAGCTCGAGGAGCTTGTTTAATGTCGTAGAGATCTTTCTTTAATTTTCAAGCTTCATCATGATTGTGAGAGACACCTGGTGGAGGCACCATATAAACTTCCTCTTGAAGATCACCATTTAAGAATGCATTTTTAACATCCATTTGAGAGATGTGTCACTGATACATAGATGTTATTGCCATAAGAGTATGAATAGTTGTCATTTTGGCAACAGGAGCAAATCTTTCTTTATAATCCATACTATATTGTTAAGAAAGTCTCAAGGCAACCAAACGAGCTTTATATCGCTTAACTGGCCCATCAGGCTTGGTTTTGATCTTACACACCCAATGAGAACTAATTGCACGTTTTCCTGGAGGAAGAAAGATAAGGTCTCAAGTACCTGTCTTGTGCAAACCAGAAAGTGCTTTTGTCATAGTTTACTACCAGCGAGGATCAAGAACAGCCACTTGATAGGAAGATTGCTCAGACAAATTGTGAATGAAGGTTAAAAAAGAAGCAAAAGAAGTAGAATAAGTGGAGTACATGATCCTGAAATTATAGATGCGTAAAATTAATAAAGTTGACTCTATTTTGTAACAATGCCAAAAAATTTATTCGTTATTTATGAATAAGAAATTGAAGCAATTTATGTTGGGATTCTAGGCAAGTATACGTATCATTATCAAGTAATACAAAACTTTTTGATTAAGCCACAGATATCGAACCCACGAAGGTGTAAATTCATAATGGAAATTTAAATCAGGATATTTACAATTATAAAAAAATTCTACTACACTAAAATTCAAATGTTTAGGATGCTAATAGAACTAAATTACCAACTACAAGCGAAACTGTAAAAGCAAAGCTAAGCAATAACTACCAAACTATATTTTTGTGACGAAGTTATCAAATATAAAAAAAACAACTTTCCCACTACAATGAGTTTTTGGTTAAATGAGAGAGATGAGAAAATGAGAGAGATAAATGGTTTTAATTTATCTTGTGCCAAATAGGAGCAATTTTAATTCTCTAACCTCAATCAAGTGTTATAGAGAATCGTTTGCTAATCTTAGATTTAGTCTCTAAATCTGTGGTTAGGCTGGGAGGATACTGACTCTCACTCCAAAGCTCACACTTCCCTTCCAATGAAGGCTAACTCTCTTTTTAGTTCTTAAACACTAAGACCAAATTGGGGATTTTAGTCTGTCACCTAGAATCTCTAATTCTTTGCCCAATAATATATATTTCCATATTTATTTGCACCCAATTTCATGAACAAAACACTTATTCATGGAATCGAATGTGATTCTCACTTTGTTGTGAAGCTCATACTCCATTTCTCGCTCATACTCGACTCAGACAATACCATCTCGTCGGATAGTATGTTTCGCAATAGATATTAACATTTTAATTGGCCAAATCAAAAAGTAAATTAAGAAGGGAGTGAAAAAATCATCAAAATTTATTTTATATTTTAAAAATTAGCACATCCAAATTATCTCTTCATTTCACCATATCTCAGAGCAGGGAAAAAGACAAAGAAAACTACTCAGACCTTATAAGAAAGATACGATAAAATATAAATTTCATAAATAAAAGAAAGTTTATACAACAATAATAAACAAACACCACTTATTTTTAACTCTTTCTAAAAACAAATCCCTTGTAGCTCCTCTTAGAACCTTTCTCTCTTTACAAGACTTGATTCTCTCTTCGAAGATGTAAGGAAAAAGAAATCTCCCACTTCTCTTCCTCTACAACAACTCTTAGGAGAAATCACACTTAGACTCACCACACCACACAATACACACAATTAAACACTAAAGGAAACTAATTGACACACTAACAGACTCATTTTTCTGATTAATTTCTGCTCTAAATAGAGCATAATGTCAGTTTTCCAAGATGTGTATTAAATAACTCTTCAAAAAGTATCCAAATTTGCCAAATCTTCTAGATTTTTGCCTTGCACCAACTTCAGGACTGTTGGCGCCCGCGATGGTGCCGTCAGCACTAGTGGCCCAAATTAAATTTGTGCTCTCTATCAAATGGCACCATCGGCGTCCATGCTGGCTCCGTCAACTTCTATGCTGGCGGCATCGGCGTTGAGTATTTCTCTCCAAAACGCTATTTTGACTCCAAATTCCATCATTTTTGCTTTCTTTTTGCTCCAAGTGCTAAAAATCATCAACCTGAAATTAAACATGAAAAATACCTTCATTTAAAGTACAATATCACCAAAAATGAGTATAAAATATATGTCTAAATATGCATAGATTTTTGATGCATCAAAATTCTCCAAACTTAAATGTTACTTGTTCTCATGTAACTCCTTTACTACATAAAAATATGACTTATGGTAAAAAGTTTAATGATTAGATTTCCATATTTTGGTCTACTAAATATCATAGCATAACTTAAGAAAAATTTAAAATAAATCAAATTAATAATAAAGGTATAAATTATTTAGTAGTCAATTCTAAGATTTCTAATTTTCTATTCTTTCGAGAAAACTTGCAAATTGTCATATTAAAGTCATTTAGAGGATCCATAAAAAAAAACTTCATGAAAATTATACTAGTAAATATGCTAATACCTAAATAAAAGTATGAAGAATGTAGTTAAGAATTCTTCTTTAAGTTGATTCAAGTGAAGCCAATTTCTTATTAAGCTTCTCCTCATAAATTTTTCTTTTCTTTTTCTCTTCTTTTTTTTATGTGAGGATTACTATATCTGGATAGCCTTTAATAATTTTGAACTTCACTGTCCTCTTCTTAAAGTTAAAAACTTTTCACATTCCTTCACTTTATAAATTCATATTAGGTCTGAAGATTTTTTATAAAGTTTCAATCTTTTTTTTTATGAAACTCTAAGATTCTCAATACTTAAAAAATATAAATTCCTTTACTTAAAATGAAAATATCATAGTCTTATTATTTCATACCAAATACCTTAATCTCTAGAATTAACTTTTATCATTGAAAAATTTTACTTAAGCTCACTGTATATTTAGAAACACAAATATAGTTATCTAAAGTAAGGCTCTACTACCAAAGGTCATGCTAAAAAAAATTTAATATAGCTAATTAAGGACAAATAAAATTAAGTTTCTTTCTTTAAAAAGGAATTTTTCTTCCCCCCCAAACTTAAATTTTTTTAAAAGATTAAGCATGGAATACTGAAAATACAGGGTAAAATAAAACAATTAATACATAAAGAAAAGACTTACCTGTTGAAAGTTCTGTTTTTGAAACTTAACTCTGAAATATTATAGGTGCTAATATGAAAAGCTACAAGACTTAAAATATTAAATAGAACATTATATATATATATATATA
>NW_018222623.1:95656-96212 GCF_001263595.1 Phalaenopsis equestris
GTATATATATTTTATATCTTTCAACAGCAGGGTATTTCATAGATTTTGCAATGTTAAAAGTCACTTCTTGATCGTTAACTCTCACTCTCATAGTTAATTCTCCTTTTTGAACATCTATCATAGCTTTTCCAGTAGCTAAAAATGGTCTCCCTAAAATGATAGGTATTTCTTTATCTTCCTCCATATCTAAAACAATGAATTCCATAACACATTTTCTATAACTCCCTTAAGATATGTAACTGAACGATCCACTAAATGAAGAGTTACAAAAGTAGGGGAGACTTCTCCTAATCCTAATCGTTTGAAAATTGATAGAGGCGTAAGATTAATGCTGCCTCCCAAATCACATAAAGCTGTTCCATAAAATTTTTCACCGATAACACACAGTATAGTGAAACAACCTGGATCTTTTAATTTTTCCGGAAGCTTTTTCTGAATAATTGCACTACACTCTTCGCTAAGTGCTATAATTTCATTATCATTGAACTTCCTTTTCTTGTTCAGAATATCTTTCATAAATTTCACATAATTGGGCATTTGCTCTAAAGCTTCTACG
>NW_018222623.1:96336-96599 GCF_001263595.1 Phalaenopsis equestris
TAGTGTAAATGGATACTCTAATTCTGTGTATTCATGATCCTTTTCTTTTTCGGTATCCACATTTTTTTTTGAGTTCCTGTTTCTTTCTGTACTTTTGTTTCCAATTCTTTTCCACTTCATAATTGTATTTGTTCTTTTCCTTGATCATTAGGATTTGGTTCCACAGTACTAGGAAAAGTTCCTAATGTTCGGTTATTAAGCGCAGTAGCGATATGCCCTAATTGATTTTCAATATTCTTAATAATAGTTCCTTGATTTTGTAA
>NW_018222623.1:96751-97007 GCF_001263595.1 Phalaenopsis equestris
ACTGGGTTGTTTGCCCATTGTTGATTTGTAGAAGAATTGTTATTCCAATTAAAATTTGGATGATTCTACTAACTTGGGTTATAATAATTTGAATAAGGATTGTTGGGTCTTTTGATAGCATTTAAAGTCTCATATGAAGGTTGAACATCCACAAATTGCCCTGATGAATTCTCTTCCATCATAGTAGGTGTTAGAGAATAATTCATTCCATAATGATCTAATTTCTTTGATATTGCAGCAATCTGCAAAGCTAACA
>NW_018222623.1:97071-97566 GCF_001263595.1 Phalaenopsis equestris
GCCACTCTTTTAGGATTTACCCGTTCAAAGGGCCATTGAAAATTGTTGGTAGCCATCTCTTCTATTAATGAAGAAGCCTCGTCAAACGGTTTTGACATTAAAGAACCACCACCCGCAGCATCCATAATCAATCTAAGAGATTCCACTAATCCATTATAAAAAATTTGAATTATCAACCGATCTGGTAACGAATGATGAGAGCATTTCCTAAGAAGATCTTTAAATGTCTCTCAAGCTTCGTCTATCGACTCTCCATCAATCCGACAGAACGATGTTATGTCATTTGTAAGTTTAGCAGTTTTGGATGGAGGGAAATATTTGGATAGAAATTTCTGTGAAAGTTCTCCCAAATTTCTAATAGATCCAGGTGCTAACAAATTTAACCACATCTTAGCCTTATCCCTAAGTGAAAAAGGAAAAAGTCTAAGTCTAACAGCAACGTTTGAAACTCTGTCATATTTAAAGGTAGCACACAGTTCTAAAAAACTAGCAAAA
>NW_018222623.1:97727-113496 GCF_001263595.1 Phalaenopsis equestris
GTTGATGTTCATTTTCTATTCCTTGATTGTTCACATTATTTTCCATTGTGTCAGGATTTCTATGTTCTTTTCTTAGTTTTCTAATTGTCTTAACAGTGCGTTCTAATTTTGAATCGTAGAGTATAAGATTTTTAGGTCTAAATTTACGCATACAATTGAAATCAGTACCCAGAAAAACAGTTAACTAAATATGAAAATAAGTTTTGGAGATATTATATATTTTGTGCAGAGTCGGTTTTCCTAACATTTTTTTTCAATAAATTTTAAGATTTTCAAGTTCTCGCCCGACAACGACGCCAAAAACTTGACAGCGAATTTATATATGCTTAAAAATACAAGAATTTGATACTGCTAATTAATACTTACAAGTAATTAATACTGCTGCTAGAAGACTTAATTCCTCAGCAATGGCACCAAAAACTTAACAACGGTTATATATTCGATGAAGATGTATCTATAAAATATCTAATAATGGTAAAGTCACACTTATCAACGTAAGTATACGTATCGCTCAAGTAATATAGGGCTCTAATGGAGTCCTAGATATCGATCCCACAGGGAGTAATATGAGAACTACGAAGAGAACTACGAACGTAATATGAGAACTACGAACAAAGATTTTAGACAAGCAATACTTAATCACAACAATAAAATTCAAATTGCTTATCTGTCACTAATAGGCAATTGAAATAAATATGTAATTTTAATAGCTCTTAAATAACTAATTATACTAATAATTAAATAACTAATTATACTAATAAAGTTTTTAATGTGATATTCAATATATAAGAAAGCATTCTTTTCCTTATCAAGAAATTATAAAGAATGGATAAAGTGAATCAGTTCAAATTGTGTTGTGCCAAATAGGAACATACCTATTTATTACCCTTTGGTCCATGCATAAACAACATTGACTAATCCTATGCTTGATTACTGAATTTGCGGCTAAGCGTGGGGGGTAATTGGTCTTACTTTCGAGCACCAGCTCTCACTTTAGAGCTCCCACATTCCCCTCGCCTGAGGGCTAACATCTACACTTTAGCACCCAAACGATAGGACCGAATTGGGGGTTTTAGTCTGTCACTCTAAAATCTCCAATTCTACACCCTATAATTTTATTTCCCTATTTATTTGCACCCTACTTCCAAGGGCATTGAACTCTCTGAATCTTGGATGTAATCTTCACTTTAGTTGTAAAACTCAACATATTTTAACAAATCAATTGGCCAGATTGAAAGTAAATTAAGATTGAAGCAAAAAAATCATCACAACTTCTTTAACATTTTCATGGCTCAACCAATTCAAATAAACAATTCACAAATCTCAGGACAAGGAGAAAGACAGAGAAAACTACTCAAAACTCATTGGGAAGACACAACAAAACTCATAATTCATATATAAAAGCAAAGTCATACAACTACAACAAGTAAATAACACTTATCTCTAATTCTCCCCAAGGAAGCTCCCCTAAATCTCTTCCTTTCTTTACAGCACACGGAATTCCTCTTTGAAGCGGCAAGGAGGAAGAAATCTCTCACTTTCCCTCCACTCTTACAATCTCTCAAAGAATTACAACTAGACACTCTAGTAAACTCTCTATACACTAATGGAACCTCTCTAACCTCCAGGACACTCTATTTTGGGCAAAAGTCTTCTCTTTAAAGATGTGGATGAGTTTTCCCAAGAGTTGCTTAAGCATCCCTCCAAAATTCATCCTCATCTAATGCATTGTTGAAGATAACCACTGATCTCGCCGTCGGCAGCCTCGAGGGCGCCACCGGTGGGCTTTCTAAATCATTAAATCTGGAGTCTCAGGAATTTCTCGCCGTCGGCGTCATTGGGCTCTCTGTCGGTGCCCTAGTTCAAATCTTCACATTTTGGTTCTTTTTGCTCCAAATTCACTCCTTTTTGCATCTTTTTTCTCCAATGACCCTTATTCATCATTCCTGCAATAAAACATCAAAAATACCTTTCTTTAAAGTGCAATATCATCAAAAACAGTGTAAAATATGTATGAAAATCTTAACATATTTTCCTTTGGTCAGACACACATCTTCTAATGATCAAATTTTTACACTGTTTATATAAATATGGGTCATCCCAAAAATAAAATCTTGAATCATGAATAAATTTCTTTTATTGTTGATTCTTTACATCTGGTGGTAGAATATCACTTACAATATAATTTTAATTTATTATATCAACATACCATGGTATATTCTTTATATGAATATTATACAATTGTTTATCAAAGAAACTTTCTAGAATTTCATTTACAAAACCAGTTAATATTTCTTGTTCTAGTCTAGAAAAATGATCAGCTATTTGATTATCAGTTCCCTTTCTATCTACTACCACAAAATCAAACTCTTGCAGCAGAAGTATCCATCTAATTAATCTCGATTTAGCATCCTTCTTTTGTATCAAATATTTGATAGCAGAATAGTCTGTATGCACTATACATTTAGCTTCAATTACATAAAGTCTAAACTTATAGAAGGCATAGAGAATAACTAATAACTCTCTTTCAATCATGGTGTAATTTATTTGAGCATTATTTAGAGATTTACTAGCATAATATATTACTTTAAGAACCCTGTAATACCTTTGCCCTAAAACAACTCCAATAGCATGATCACTAGCATCACATATTATTTTAAATGGTTTCTCTAAATGGTTTCTATTTAAAATGGTTTCTCCCAATCAGGTGGAACTATTATAGGAGCAGTGATTAATTTTTCTTTAAGTAATTCAAATGCTTTTATGCATTCCTCATTCAAATTAAATTTTGTATCCTTTTTTAAAAGTTTACATAATGGCTTAGCAATTTTGAAAATTTTCTTATAAAATGCCTGTAGAAACCAGTATGTCCTAGAAAACTTCTTACCCCTCTAACCGTAGTAGGAGGAGGTAATTACACAATAACTTGAATTTTGGTTGGATTTAGTTCCATGTCATTTTCAGAAATTTTATGCCCAAGTACAATTCCTCCTGCAACCGTAAATTGACATTTTTCCCAATTTAGTACTATGTCGGTTTTTTCACATAGTTCCAGAACTTTTTCTAAATTATTTGAGCAAAATTCAAATGAAGTTCAAAATACAAAAAAATCATCCATAAATACTTTCATTCCACATTCAATTAAATTACAAAAAATTGACATCATATATCTTTGAAATGTCATATCTTTGAAACATGCATCTTTGAAATGTTGCAGGTGCGTTACATAGTCCAAATGACATTCTATGGAAAGAAAATGTTTCATAAAGGGCTTGTAACGTTGTTTTTTTCTTGATCCTCATGAGCAATCAAAATTTGATGATACTCGATATATCCATCTAGAAAGCAGTAATATTTTTGCCCAACCAATCTATCCAACATTTGGTCTAGAAATGATAAAGGAAAATGATCTTTCCTGGGGGCTACATTTAACTTTCTATAGTCTATACAAATTCATTAACCAGTATATTATCTTATTGGAATTAATTCATTTTTCTCATTTACTTCAACTGCCACTCCTCCTTTCTTTGGAACACAGTGGATCAGACTTACCTAAGCACTGTCTGAAATAGGATATATAATTCCAACATCTAACCATTTTAAGATTTTTGTTTTAATAACTTCTTTCATTATCGAGTTTAATCTCCTCTGAGGATTAGTTTTAGGTTCATATTGTTCATCTAATAGAATTTTGTGCATACAAATTGAAGGACTAATTCCTTTAATATCTGCTAAAGTCCATCCAAAGGCCTTCTTATATCTTTTCAACATTTTTACTAATTTTTTCTCTTGAAATTCAGTTAAATCAGAACATATAATAACATGCAATGTAGATGAATCTCCTAAAAACACATATTTTAAATGGGCACGTAATACTTTTAGTTCAAGTTCAGGTGGTTTATTACTTGAAGGAATAAAATTTTTATTATCATTTTTCAAAATGTCCAAAATTTCAAATTTATCATGAACATAATCTAAATTCTCGTTTTATTATTTCATTCTCATTCTCATAATTCTCTTTCTGCCTTAGTTTTTCTTCAAAAATTCCCTTAAATTGCTCATTACTTAGATAATCAGCAACTTCCATTCTAAAACATTCATTATATATTTTGATCGTAGGATATTTCATAGCTTTTGCTATATTAAATATTACTTCTTGATCATTGACTCTCATTATTAATTCTCCTTTTTGTACATCTATCACAACTCTCCCTATTGCAAGGAATGGTCTCTCAAAAATACTAGGAATCTCCTTATCTTCCTCCATATCTAATACAATAAAGTTTACAGGAAAAATACATTTATCCACTTTCACTAATACATCTTCCATAGCTCTTTTAGGATAAGTTATTGATCGATCAGCTAACTTAAGAGTAACAGTAGTAGAGGAAATCTCTCCTAAATCTAAACATTTAAAAATTAATAGAGGCATAAGATTAATACTAGCTGATTAGGCATAAGATTAATACTAGCTCCTAGATCACATAAGGGTTTTCCAAAAAAATTCTCACCAATAGCACAAGGTATAGTAAAACTACCAGGGTCTTTTAACTTTTCAGGAAGCTTTTTCTAAGTAATTGCACTACACTGTTCACTGAGTGCAACAGTCTTGTGATCTGCAAACTTCCTCTGCTTGTTTAGTATATCCTTCATAAATTTCACAAAACTTGGCATTTGTTCCAAAGCCTCGATGAAAGAAATATTTATTGTTAACTTTTTATGGATTTACAAAAATTTTGTTAATTATTTATCTTTATTCTTCTGCCTCAATTGTTGAGGAAGCGGAGGTGGCAGTTTTTCTAAAGAAAATTTTATTGGTTTATTTTCATCATTGTCATTTTTCATTTCAACCTTCTCCTTCTAAACTTCAGTTTCTCTTTGGATTCTTCTCTCCACTTCTTTTCCACTTCGTAATTGAATACTTTAATGTGCTTCTTATTTTAATCTTTTGGATTCACTTCAACAGCGCTAGGAAGAATTTTTGAAGGTTGTTACTAAGTGCAGTAGCAATATGTCCTAATTAATATTCAATATTCCTAATTGCAGCTCCTTGATTTTGTATTTGATTTCCCATGCTCAACATAACTTCTTCCATAGTCAACTTCTTCTCCTTAACTTGTGAGTTATTGCTAAATCTAAGAGGAAAATAAGGTCTATAGTTATGATTCCCTTGGTTATTTGAATTTCCTGAGGGGTTCGCCGAATTGTTATAATTATTCCAACTAATATTAGGGTGATTTTTCCATCCAATATTATAATAATTAGAATAAAGATTATTATTTCTATTAATTATAGCATTCATAGTTTTATAAGATGATTGAGTATCAATTATCTGTCCTAGTAAATTTTTCTCTGATACTGGTGGTATTTGAGAATGGTTCACTCCAATTTGATCAATCTTCTTTGATATAGCGACAATTTAAGATGCCAAAATAGACATTGCATCAGCAAAATAGACATTGCCAAAATAGACATTGCATCAGAATCATGAATACTAGCTACTCTTTTTGGATTTACCCGTTGAGAGGGCCATTGAAAATTTTAGTAACGATCTTCTCTATTAAAGAATATGCTTCATCAAAAGATTTTGACAGTAATGATCCACTTGCAGTAGCATCTATAATAAATATAGGTGATCCTACTAATCTATTGTAAGAAGTTTGAATTATTAACCAATATGGTAAAACATGGTGTGGACATCTCCTAAGGAGATCTTTAAATCTTTCCCAAGCTTCATATATTGATTCCCTTTCAAACTGACAAAAAGATTTAATATCGCTTCTAAGCTTAGTAGTTTTCTAGGGTGGAAAACATTTAGCTAAAAATTTTTGTGATAGTTCTCCTCAAGTTCTGATAGATCCAGGTGCTAATGAATTTAACCAAGCTTTAACTTTATCCCTTAATGAAAAAGCCTTAATGAAAAAGGAAAAAGGCTAAGCTTGACAGCATTATTAGACACTCTATCATATTTAAAAGTAGCACATATTTCAAGAAAACTAGTAAGATGTAAGTTAAGATCTTCAATAGGTGTTCCCCCAAACTGATTATTTATTACAATTTAGATAATAGCAAATTTAAGCTCAAATGAATTAGCAACAATATCAAGATTTTGAATAGTCAAGTGAATTTCATTTGTTGTAGGATTAGCATAATCTTTTAAAGGTCTTTGTCAATTTTCATTTATTTGATTATCTAAGTTATTTACCATTTTGTTCAAATTTCTAATTTTTTTTTATTGTTTTTGAACTTTTTTAATAGTACATTCTAATTCTGAATCATAAGCTACTAAACTTTCAGATCCAATACTACGCATAAACAACTATAATGAGCAAAAAAATTCTTAAAATTACTCTTAAATTTAAAAAAAAATAATTTTTTATGATTTTTGATTTTTTAATTTTTTTTCTTTTTGTATTATATTTTATTTACTTTATTGCTAAATTTCTTAATTTACCAAATTTATAAAATCTATTTATTTTATCGTCACCTTCCACGCCAACGATGCCAAAAACTTGATCCCAAAATTACCCAAAATTATAAATGTGTAAAATTAATAAAGTTGACTCTGCTTTGCAACGACGCCAAAAACTTGACTCATTATTTATGAATAAGAAATAGAAGTAATTTATGTTGGGATTCAACGCAAGTATACATATCGTTATCAAGTAATACAAGACTTTCTATTTAAGCCCCCCCCAAATATCGATCTCACGAGGAAGCTGTAAATTCGTAATGAAAATTTAAAGCAGAAAAGTCACAATGTTAAAGAAAATCTACTACATTAAATTTAAAATTTTTATGATGCTAACAGAACAAAATTACCAACTACAAGCAAAACTATAAAGTAAAGCTAAGCAATAACTGCAAAACTATATTTTTGTGATGAAGTTATCAAATAATAAAAAAACATCTTTCCCACTACAATTAGTTTTTGGTTAAATGAGAGATAAATGGTTTTAATTTGTCTTGTGCCAAATAGGAGTAATTTTAATTCTTTACGGCCAGTCAAGTGTTATAGAGAATCATTAGCTAATCTTAGGTTTAGTCTCTAAATTCGTGGTTAGGCTGGGAGGATACTGACTCTCACTCCAGAGCTCTCACTTCCCTTCCCCTGAAGGCTAACTCTCGCTTTAGTTCTTAAACACTAAGACCAAATTGGGGATTTTAGAATATCACCATAGAATCTCCAATTCTTTACCCAGTAAAATATATTTTCCTATTTATTTACACCTAATTCCATGAATAAAACATTCCTTCATTGAATCAAATATGATTCTCACTTTGTTGTGAAACTCCTGCTCCATTTCCCAGATGGTATGCTTCACAATAAATGTTAACATTTGAATTGGAAAAATCAATAGCAAACTAAGAACGGAGTAAAAAAATCATCACAATTTATTTTATATTTTAAAATTGGTACATCCAAATTATATCTTCATTTTACCATATCTCAGAGTAGGGAGAAAAATAAGAGTAGGGAGAAAGAGTAGGGAGAAAAATAAAGAAAACTACTCAGACCTTATGAGAAAGATACGACCAAATAGAAATTTCATAAATAAAAAAAAGTTTATACAACAATAATAAACAAACACCACTTATCTTTAACTCTTTCTCAAAGCAAATCCCTTGTAGCTCCTCTTGGACTCTTTCTTTCTTTACATGACCCTTGATTCTCTCTTCAAAGATGTAAGGAAGAAAAAATCTCTTACTTTTCTCCCTCTCCAACAACTCTTAGGAGAAATCACACTTAGACTCACTGCACTACACAATACACACAATGGAACACAAAAGGAAACTTAATGACACACTAGCAGACTCCTTTTTCTGGTCAATTTCCGCTCTAATTAGAGCATAATGTCGCTTTTTCAAGAGGTGCATCAAATAACTCTTCAAAAAGCATCCCAATTTATCAAATCTTCTCTGCACCGACTTCAGCGCTATCGGTGCCCACGATGGCGTCACCGACGCCCGTGATCCGAATTAAAATTGTGCTCTCTATCAAATGACACCATCGACATCCATGCTGGCACCGTTGATGCTGAGTATTTCTCTCCAAAATATTATTTTAACTCCAAATTCTATGCTTTTTGCTTCATTTTTGCTCCAAGTGCTAAAAATCATCAACCTGAAAGAAAACATGAAAAATACCTTCCTTTAAAGTCAATATCACAAAAAATGAGTATATAATATAGGCCTAAAGATGCATATATTTTTGGTGCATCAGTAAACAAAATCTGGCAATTTAATAAAATTACAATCATGTTAAGGGTAATTGAGAAGAGGAGGGTCCATCGTCACAGAAGGTTCTGAGGGAGCAGTAAGGATAAGGGGAACATCAACATCTGTAGAACTAGTAGTGTCAACCTAGTAAAGCTCAATATCAAAGTTATTTGGATGATGAATCACGTGATGAGGTGCACTATATGTATATGTGTGAAAAGGATCAATTGGGATAAGATTAGACTTTGTAAGGCTATGACAAGAAGAAAGAGTAATGGAGTAAAATGGTACATGTTCAACAAATACAACATGACGTGAGACAAAAATTTTTTGAGTGACATAATCATAAAACTGATATCCTTTCTGAACATCACCATAACCAATAAAAATAGAGATTTTCAAATGTGAAGACAATCTATTGCATGGTACATGAGGAAGAAGAACAAGGAAAGTAGAAAAAAAACTCTCAAAGTGGAATAATCAAGAGCATGCCACATAGTTTGTCAAAAGAAGACAAGCCTGAAGTAACAGAAGATGGAATTCTGTTAATAATATAGACTGTAGTAAGAATAGCTTCCCCCAAAAATTCACTTAGAATGGAGCCAGACAAAAGAAGGGGATGAGCAGTTTCAAAAATTTGATGATGTTTCCTTTTAACAACTCCATTTTGTTCAGGAGTGTCAGTACAAGAAGTCTGAAGAAAAGTCACATCAGAGGCAAGTAATTCAAAGAATTTAGTAGCAGTAGATTCACCTCCTATATCAAATCGAAAGCACGTAATAACAACATTATATTGAGTTTTGAAAAATTCATGAAAAAATTTAGAACAATTTTTCATAAGATAAATCCAACATCAAAGAGTTTAATCATCAATGAACGAGACATATTATATCATTCTCCCTTAGTAAGAATAGATGATGGATCCTATACATACGAATGAACCAAGTTAAAAGGTGCAACACTATTAGCAAAGGGTAACGAAAAAAATTTAGCAAGTTTACAACCACAACGTTCAGAAATATCTTGAGTTTGTAACTTGCTCCAAACTTTTGTAGAAACTAAGTATTTTAGATAAAAAGAAGAGACATGTTCAAGATGAGAGTGCCTTAGAAAAAGTTAGAAGATGATGAATTCAAACAAAATGATGACAGGTCAAAATTGGATGCTACAACATCTGGAACTCTTAGCTCATCCAAAATATAAAGTATCCCTTGCCTACAATTTATCCCAATCAGTCTCCTAGATTGTGGATCCTGCACATAATAAGAGGTGGAAGAAAGTAAAATTGAGAAACCAAAATCACACATATGACCAACAGAAACAAAATTTAAAGTAAGATCAAGGATATAGTAAAAATTTGAAAAGGATAAATGTGGTGTGTACACACACCAACTTCTTGCTAATGGCATATGGGTGCCATCAACTTTCATGACCGATACAGATGATGTAGGATATAAGGATACAAATGATGTAAAATTAGATGACATATGATGAGAGGCTCCAAAGTTAAGAAACCAAATGGAAGAAGATATATATGAAGAGCTAAAAGGAAGGCAAAACTATATTTGAGGAGTTAGACATGGCATGTGGCTATGTGGTAAAATACTTTTGAAGCTACTCAACAAGCACGACTACTATAGGGACCGAAGAGTATGCATGTCAAACACCAAGAGAGTCTGTTAGAGGAACAACAACTACGACATTTAATGTTGGGTCCTGAGGCTTTGTGGGTGCAACTGATTGAGTTGTTGTGTCAACTATAATTTGTTCAACAACTTTGGACATAGAGCTTTTAATACACCAAAAATATATTTAATTTTTCATATGTATTTAAGGTTTATTTTTGGTGATATTATACTTTAAATAAATATATTTTCATATTTTCTTGCAGGTTTACTGATACACCAAAAATATATGCATTTTTAGACCCATATTTTATACTCATTTTTTGTGATATTGCACTTTAAAGAAAGTATTTTCATATTTTTTGCAGGTTATTGATTTTTAGGACTTTGAGCAAAAAGGAAGCAAAAATGGTGAAATTTAGAGTCAAAACGGAGTTTTTGAAAAATTTTTCAGCGTCGACTGCACCAGAATGAGTGCCGATAATGTCGTTTGACAGAGAACATGGATTAAATTAAATGGCCACTGACATCGACGATGCCAGAATGGGCATCGATGGTGTCAGTGTCGGTGCAGACCCTATTTCTAAAAGATTCGACAAATTTGGACGCTTTTTGAATGGATGCACCTATTGGAAAACCAACCTTAGCCTCTATTTAGAGCCAAAATTGGTCAAAAAAGATCCCCTTCGCACCTCTTCACACTCCTCTGCTCGCTCTTGGTCTTTCTTCGCCCCCCTTCGTGCCACTTTACATCCTTCCACGCCATTCCACGCCATTCCACAGCATTAGTAATTTATTTTCTTTATAGTTTAAAGTTTTTGTTGTGAGTTTAAGTGTGAATTTTTCTCTAAGAGTGTTGGAGAGGGAGAGAAGTGAGAGATTTCTACTTCCCACATTTCCTATAAGAGACTAGAAATGATTTGCTTTGAGAAAGTGTTTCAGATAAGTGTTGTTTGTTTATTATTGTTGTATGAACTTTTTTTTATATATGAAATTTGTGTTTTGTTGTATCTTTCTCATGAAGTCTGAGTAGTTTCTTTTATCTTTCTCCATACTCTGAGATATGGTGAAATGAAGAGATAATTTGGATGTGACAATGTTAAAATATAAAATAAATTGTGATGGTTTTCAACTCCGCTCTTACTTTACTTTTTGATCTGGCTAATTGAATCATTAAAATATTTTGTAAAATATATGATCCATGAAATGGAGTATGACTTCTACAACAGAGTGAGAATTACATTTAAGTCCATGAAGGAGTATTTTGTTCATGGAATGAAGTGCAAATAAATAGAGAAATATACATTAGAAATATACATTGTTGGGAATATACATTGTTGGGTGTAGAATTAGAGATTTTTAGGGCGACAGACTAAAAATCCCCAATTTAATCTTAGTGTTTAAGATCTAAAATGAGAGTTAGCCTTCATGGGACGGGAAGTGGGAGCTCTGAAGTGGGAGCCAGCATCCTCCTAGCCTAGCTACGGATTTAGAGACTAAATCTAAGATTAGCCAATGATTTTCTATAACAACTGATCAGGGTAGATAATTAAAATTGCTCCTATTTGGAACAATACAAATTTAAACCATTTATCTCATCTCATTTCACCAAAAACTCATTGTGGTGGGAAAGATGCTTTTTGAGATTAGAAACTTCATCACATAAACATAGTTTAATTACTATTTTAAACTTTACATGAAATTTTTGCTAGTAGTTAATAATTTAGTTTTAATAGTATCTCAAACATTTAAAATTAGTGACAGTAATTTCAATTTATTTTTATGAATTTCTTAGTTAATTTATCATTTCAAATTTAAACCTTCCTAGTGGGATCAATATTACTTGATAACGATACTTATACTTGTGTAGAATCCCAACATTAAGTGCTTAACATTATTATTCATAAAATACCACATCATGTTTTGACATCTTTATAAAGTGGAGTCAACTTTATAAATTTTACACAGCTATACTTTCTCTCTGGATCAATCATCAAATTGGGATCAAGTTTTTTACGTCGTTGCCGGGGAAAGTAACGGTAAATTAAATAGATTTGGTAAATTAGGAAATTTAGAGAATTAAAAGTGTAGATATATATATATATATAATAAAAAAATCCAAAAAAATATATAACTAAATTTAAGATTAATTTGAAGAAATTTTTCTTTGTTTATTATATTTGTTTATGCAAAATATTGGATATGAAGGTTTAGTACCTTACTATTCGGAATTAGAATGTAATATTAGAAAAATTCAAAAACAACAAAAAGAAATTAAAAATTTAATTGAAATGACAAATAACTTAGATAATCGGATAAATGAAAATCGACAAAGACCTTTAAAAGATTATGCTAATCCGACAACATATGAACTTCACTTAACTATTCAAAATCGTGATGTTGCTGCTAATTTAGTTGAGCTTAAACCTGCTATTACCCAAATGGTACAAAATAATCTATTTGGAGGAATACCTATTGAAGGTTTTAACTTACATCTTGCTAGTTTTCTTGAAATTTGTGCTACTTTTAAATATGATGGAGTTTCTAATAATGCTGTTAGGCTTAGACTTTTTTCTTTTTCATTAAGGGATAAAGCTAAAGCTTGGTTAAATTCATTATCATCTAGATCTATTAGAACTTGGGGAGAACTATCATAAAAATTTTTGGCTAAATATTTTCCACCCTCGAAAACCGCTAAGCCTAGAAATGATAGTACATCTTTTTGTCATTTTGAGGGTGAATCGATATATGAAGCTTGGAAAAGAATTAAGGATCTCCCTAGAAAATGCCCACACCATGCTGTAACAGATTGGTTAATAATTCAAACTTTATACAATGAATTAGTAGGATCACTTATATCTATTATAGATGCTGCTGCAGGTGGATCCCTAATGTCAATACTTTTTGATAAAACATACACTTTAATAGAATAAATGACTACCAACAATTTTCAATGGCCCTCTGAACAGGTAAATCCTGAGAGAGTAGCTAGCATTCATGAATCTGATATAATGTCTATTTTTGCATATCAAATTGCTGCTATATCAAAAAAGATTGATCAAATTGGAGTAAACTAATCTCAAATACGACAAGTATTAGAGAAAAATTCACTAGGAGAGATAATTGATACTCAATCATCTTATGAAACTTTAAATGCTATAAATAATCAAAATAACAATCCCTATTCTAACTATTACAACCCTGGATGGAAAAATTACCCTAATTTTACTAATTGGAAAAATTACCCTAATTTTAGTTGAAATAATTATAACAATTCAATGAACCCCTTATGAAATTTAAATAATCAAGGAAATTATAATTAGCAACCTTATTATCCTCCTGGATTTAACTCTATCCCTAAACCACAAGTTAAGGAAAAGAAGTTGATGATGGAAGAAGTAATGTTAAATATGGGAAATCAAATACAAAATCAAGGGGCTACTATTAGAAATATTGAAAATCAATTAGGACATATTGCTACTACACTTAGTAACAGACCTTCAGGAAATCTTCAAAGTACTGTGGAAGTTAATCCAAAAGATCAAAATAAGGAGCAAATTAAAGCTATTCAATTATGAAGTGAAAAAAAAGTTGAAATAAGAATCGAAAGAGAAACTGAAGTTGATGAGGAGAAGGAAGAGATTGTAAGTGACCATAATGAAAATGAACAAATACAAGTTCCCTTAAAAAAACCATTACCTCCGTTTCCCCAAAGATTAAAGTAGAAGAATAAAGACAAATAATTTACAAAAGTTTTGGAAATCCTTAAAAAGTTAAAGATAAACATTCCTTTCATTGAGGTCTTGAAACAAATACCAAGTTATGTAAAATTTATGAAAGATATGCTAAACAAGAAAAGGAAGTTTGCAGATCATGAGACCATTGCACTCAGTGAAGAGTGTAGCGCTATTATTCAGAAAAAGATTATTCAAAAGTTAAAAAATCTTGGTAGTTTTACTATACCTTGTGCAATTGGTAAAAAGTTTTGGTAGTTTTACTATACCTTGTGCAATTAGAGAAAAGTTTTACGGAAAAGCGTTTTGGAAAAGCCTTATGTGATTTAGAAGCGAGTATCAATCTTATGCCTCTATCAATATTTAACCAAATTTTAAACGTTTAGATTTACAAGAGGTTTCCCCTACTACTGTAACTCGTCAGTTAGCTGATCGATCAATAACTTACCCTATATGAGTTATAGAAGATGTATTAGTAAAAGTGGATAAATTTATTTTTCCTCTAGACTCTATAGTATTAAATATGGAGGAAGATAAAGATATTTCTATTATTTTGGGGAGACCATTTCTTGCAACAGGGAGAGCTGTGATAGATGTGCAAAAAGGAGAACTAATAATGAGAGTGAATGATCAAGAAGTAAAATTTAATATTGCAAAAGCTATGAAATTTCCTATAATAGAAAAAGATAATGAATGTCTTAGGATGTAAGTTATTTATTATCTAAGTAATGAGCAATTTAAGAATGAATTTGAAGAGAAATTAAGGCAAGAAGAATTTAGTGAGAATGAGAATGAAATAAAAGAAGAAGATTATATTCAGGACCAATTTGAAACTTTAGATTTGTTGGAAAATGATAATAAAAATTTTATTACTTCAAGTGTTAAACTACCTGAACTTGAACTGGAAGTATTACCTACTCATTTAAAATATATATTTCTTAGGAGATCTATGTTTTTAGGAGATTCATCTACATTGCATGTTATTGAATCTTATGAGTTAACTGCAATTCAAGAATAAAAATTAATAAAAATGTTGAAAAAATATAGAAGGCTTATGGATGGACTTTAGCATATATTAAAGGAATTAGTCCTTCAATTTGTATGCACAAAATTCTATTAGTTGATCAATACAAACCTAAAGTTGATCCTCAGAGGAGATTAAACCTAATAATGAAAGAAGTTGTTAAAAAAAATCTAAAAATGGTTAAATGCTTGAATTATATATCTTATTTCAGACGGTGCTTGGGTAAGTCCAATTCACTTTGTTCCAAAAAAAGGAGGAGTGACTGTTGAAGTAAATAAGAAAAATGAATTAATTCCAATAGGATAAATTACTGGTTTGGAAATTTGTATAGACTATAGAAAATTAAACATGGTCACCAGGAAAGATCACTTTCCTTTACCCTTTCTAGACCAAATGTTGGATATACACTTTCCTTTACCCTTTCTAGACCAAATGTTGGATAAATTGGCTGGAAACAAATATTACTACTTTTTAGATAAATATATCAGTTATCATCAAATTCCAATTGCTTCTGAAGATCAGTGAATGCAACATTTACAAGCGCTTATGGAACATTTGCTTTTCGTAGAATGCCTTTTGGACTATGCAATGCACCTGCGACATTTCAAAGATGTATGATGTCAATTTTTAGCAATTTGATTGAACATGAAATGGAAGTATTTATAGATGATTTCTCTGTATTTAGGAATTCATTCTAATTATGTTTAAATAACTTTGAAAAAGTTCTAGAATTATGTGAAAAAATCAACCTAGTACTAAATTGGAAAAAATGTCAATTTATGGTTACAGGAGAAATTGTACTTAGGCATAAAATTTATTAAAATGACATGAAAGTAGATCCTGTAAAAATTTAAGTTATTGAAAAATTACCACCTCCTACTACAGTTAGAGGGGTAAGAAGTTTTCTAGGACTTGTTGGTTTCCACAGGCATTACATAAAAATTTTTTCAAAAATAACTAAGACATTATGCTAACTGTCGGCACTATTTTTGGTGTGGGGTTTGCCCGTAAGAAGCTGTCGGTCATCGGAATTGGAATCCCGTTGCCCGCTTCGGAAGGACGTTAAAAAAATTTAGTTTTGAAAAAGATGAAGTCAAACTGACCCCATAATTTTCATAGTTTAAATAGAAGAGCACTTTACCTCAAATTCTGTATCTATCCCAAAG
>NW_018222623.1:118911-137638 GCF_001263595.1 Phalaenopsis equestris
AGGGACTCTTCTTGAATTCTTTTATAATGATCTTACCTACTAAATGCTAGAGGTTAAGATCAATATGTGGAATTTCAAGTTGAGTAAAAAGAAGAGTTTTGAATTTCTAATGGTGGGGGTACCTTTTCTAGTTTTCTAAGACTAGTCAATAGGAAAGTCCTATGGCTAGACCTAGGCTACTAAAGAAGTTTTCTAGACCTCAACCAAAAATGAGGTCAACACTAACTTTTAGAAAAAGTTACAAAATTTGATTTTAATGAGGAATGCATAAAAGCATTTGAACTATTGGAAGAAAAACTAATCACTGCACCGATAATAATCCCACCTGATTGGGAGAAACCATTTGAAATAATGTGCGATGCTAGTGATTATACTATTGGAGCTGTTTTAGGACAAAGGCACAACAAAGTTGCACAACAAAAAGGCACAACAAAGTTTTTAAGGTAATATATTATGCTAGTAAAAATTTAAATGATGCTCAAATTAATTACACTGCTACTAAAAGAGAGTTATTATCTATTGTCTATGACTTTGATAAATTTAGACCTTACTTGATTGGAACCAAATGTATAGTGTTTACAGATCATTCTGCTATCAAATACTTGATGTAAAAGAAGGATGCTAAACCAAGATTAATTAGATAGATACTTCTATTGCAAGAGTTTGATTTTATGGTAGTTGATAGAAAAGGAAATGATAATCAAATAGCTGAACATTTATCTAGACTAGAAAATGAAATATTAACTAATTTTATAAATGAAATTTTAGAAAATTTTGCTGATGAACAATTATATAATATTGATAAAATAAATATACTGTAGTAAGCCGATATAGTAAGTTATATTGTAAGTAATATTTTACCACCACATATTAAGAATCAATAATTAAAGGAACTTATATATGATTCAAAATTTTACTTTTGGGATGACCCATATTTATATCAATAATGTGAAGATCTGATTTTTAGGAGGTGTGTGCCTTATGAAGAAACTCAACAAATAGATGAAAGATGTTATGATTATGAATTTGGAGGAAATTTTGGAACAAATAAAACTGCATATATAATTTTGCAAGCTGGATTTTATTGGTCTACTTCTTAAGAGATGTTAATGAATATATTAAAACATACGATAGATGTCAACGAGTAGGAAATATTTCTAGAAGAAATGAAATGCCTCTTAATTATACATTTGAAGTTGAAATTTTTGATGTGTGAGGATTAGATTTTATGTGACCATTTATGTCTTCATTTAGAAATTTATATATATTACTTATTGTTGATTATATGTCCAAATGAATTAAAGCTGTTGTTGTACCTAAATGTGAAGCTCGGTGTGTTTCTAAGTTTTTAAATAAAAATATTTTTACAAGATATAGAGAATAATTATTACTGATGGAGAATCCCATTTTAGGAATAACAGAATAAAAAAATTAATTAAAAAATATGATATTATGCATAGCTTCTCTACTGCTTATCATCCTCAGACGAGTGGTCTAGCAGAGATATCAAATTGTGAAATAAAACAAATTTTAGAAAAAGCTGTAAATCCTTCTAAATTGGATTGTTCTGCTAGATTAGATATTGCATTATGGGCATACAGAACTGTATATAATACTCCTATAGGAATATCCCAATATAGATTTATTTTTGGAAAAACATGTCACTTACAAGTAGAATTGGAGCATAAAGCATTTTGGACTATTAAGGAATTTAATTTTAATCTAAAAGATGCTAGTGAGAAAAGATTATTGCAACTCAATGAACTTGAGGAGACTAGAAATGAAGCATATGATAATGCAAAAATCTATAAAGAGAAAATAAAAATATGACATGATTGAAAGATTATTTAGAAGAAGTTTGAACCTGGACAAGAAGTTTTATTATATAATGCAAAATTGAGATTATTTCCAGGAAAACTGAAGTCCAGATGGTTAGGACCATTTAAAGTCCATTATGGAACTGTTGTTATTAAAGATCCTAAAACTGGAAAGATATTTAAAGTTAATGGGCATCGATTGAAACATTATTACGAAGGACACATACCAAAATTTAAAGAAGTTTTAATGTTAAGTCATCCTGATTAAACAATGGTACGTCGGGCTGACGACGTTAAACCAAGCGCTTTGTGGGAGGCAACCCATATATCAATCTATACATCTATAAATTATTATTTTGTGTAATAACTTTTTTTAGGAAATAATAATATTTATGAGTCCTACAAAATTTTATATATCATAAATTAAGATAAATAATGGTATTGGAGGAAAATTTAAAATCAAATTGAACAAAAAAATAAAGGACGCGATTTTGGCCTCTAGCTCCGACGACACCAGAATGGGCTCCGACAGCTCCTTCGGGAGCGCCAACGACGTCTCGAGCAGTTTCGCGTAGTCAGTGCAAATTTGGTGGATTTTGGCAAGATTTCACTCCTAAATAACCACCGAGAGGTGTTTTTAAAGGCCTAAAACTGCCTTGGAAGACCATCAACTTCCTTATTTTGAATTCCATGGGTTCAAATTCCAAAAATACTTCAAGTTATGGAGTTTTTCATAGAAGAAAGTTTATCAGTTTTGACGTGCAGAGATTATACGACAAAGTCATTATGAAAAAGTGACTTATCAAGGAGAGATGTTTTGTCAATCATGGATCAATCATGGATTAAGTAATCCAAGTTCACAGATTGAGAAAATCATTGTACAGAGGCGTTGGGAGGTTCTAACCTGGACTATCGCTGTGGTTATTGTACCAGTGGTAAAGGAATTCTATACTAAGTTACATGGAATTACCCAAGGAGTCATCTTCATTTGAGGTAAGGTTGTACCATTTACTCCAGCTTGAATTAATGATTTGTATTTGATAGAAAACGTTCCAATCTGTCATTATACAAATTTTATCCCAACGAGAGATATGATGCAAAATGTATAAAATTTTCTGACGGATGAAAATGATAACTGGGAAATCATAGATGAGGGATACGTTAGTTTCTCCGCTTCACTACTTAATCCAATATCAAAACAATGACATTTCTTCATATCTGTAAAATTACTCCCTACAATGAAGATTAGTAGAGTTACAAGAGAAAGTGTCATTTTAAACTATTGCATTCAAATGAAAAATCCCATTGATGTGGGATCAATAATTTTCAAATCTATTATGGGTATTATTATGAATGGGACAGTTTATGGATTAGGGCATCCTTCTACAATTTTCTTAATTTGCAGTCAATCTTAAGTTCCATATGAAAGTTAGGAGAAAGTTTTACTACCTTGGGAGCACATGATTACTACTGATGAAAATTATATTGGGAATGGAAATGAAGCATTAGATATAATTTTAGATCATTCATCACATGCTTCAACACCATTGATGCCACAAAAAGTTGGAAGTTCAATATCCTTGGAGAAGAAAATGAAAAAAAATAAAAAAGAGAACTTCATAGTTTTACGAATGCAATCAAAAATCTTAATTACCTTTTTGATCACCTAGATTGGAGGATGAAGGAGAACTTTGATCAAACTAGAACAATTGCAGCAGGATTGGTGCAGATGTTCAAGAAAAATAGATGAATTGATGAAAATTTGACTGATCAATTCCCGTACCGACCCTTCTACAATTTTTATGTACATTACCAATCTATGAGAGATATTAGAGGAGGAGAAAGTATTGAAGATGAAGAAAAATAATTGAAGAAGTTGGACTCTCTAATACTTTAAAGTAATTATGTATTTAATGTAATTGTGTGGATTTTCTTTTCTTTACTTTACTTTACTTTGCTTTAGAACTCTATTGACTTTGATTGTGTATATAGTTTTGTGTCAGTGTTCTAGTGTTGTGGCTTGACTTCGACACTGAATTATAATTTAGTTAGTTTCATGGATGTGAAAGTGTGATTAGAAAATTTTATTTATAAAAAGTGTATTTTTATATATAAAAGTTAGTTTGGTGTTGTTTATGAAATTGCTTATTTGTGAATTATTTTAAGATGAAAATTAGTGTTCAAAAAGACTAAATAGATTTTGGAGTAAATTAAAAGAAAATTGAAATTTGCGAAAATAGAAAAATGAATTTTTTGGCCACTAGTGCCAACGACGCCAACATAGGCCCCGACAGCGCCCTCGACTCGAAAACCACCCAAACACCCTTAAAATTCACAATTTGCTCAGTAAAACACCAGTTTTACCTTTTAGTCACCTTCAACCTTTGGTTTTTGCACCTAGGGCTTGCTATTGCTTGGATTTGAGGAGATTTTAAGGCAAACGAAGATTTTAAGGCAAACGAAGTTTTTTAAGGCAAACGAAGTTCAGATTTCATCTTCTCAAGTTTAGAGCTACACTTTGAACTCAAAATTTTTAACTTTCACCAAGGATTTATCTTACATTGCCGAGATCCAAAATTTTGAATTTTTTTTTGGACGATTTTGAGAAAATCCTTTAGTGAAGAACTCTTACATAGTAGATTTAAGTTTAAAACGTCTCAAATTGTGATTTTCAGAATTTTTGGGAATTTATTTGGATCTTATCAAATTTTTGTAGATTACCATGGCACAAAGAATGAGCAAGGAAAAGAGAAAGGTGAATTTTGATGATCAAAAGTTTGTCAATTATAAGGCCAACATTTTCTCCAATAGTCTATTTACAACTAAATAAGTGATTCTGGATCAAGGAATTAAAAACTTTGGTGGACAAGATGAAAGAATAATCAATGCTTGGTAGTGGGAGAATTTTAGTTACTTTACTGCTGAGGCTATTAATGATGTAGTGATGGAGTACTATGCCAATTTTAATGAGACTTATGAAGACTATGTATTTGTTCGTGGGAAAATGGTAGGGTTTACTCCATGGAAAATTAATGAATTTTATTAGTTAGAAGATGTGTATAGCTGCCAATACAAAGCATTTTATTCTACCAATGAGGCCATAAAATGAAGTTATTTGTTTTCTTACTGATGGAAGAGGATCTTGGAAGGTGAAGAATGGTGTTAAGGTAAACTTTCCTCTTTCTATGTTAAAAGTAGTATTTAAAGCCTGACACAACTTTATTTCTGGAAGAATGATTTCAATAAATCATCATAGTGAGGTTACAAAGGATAGAGCCATCTTCAACTTCTGTATCCAGAAGATGGGAAGGATAGATGTTGGCTCTATTATTTTTAGAAACACTCGATCTGTTGCTTTTGGAGGGACTACTGATGTTTTAGCACACCCTATTCGGATTTTCAAACTATGTGAACAGACATGAGTTGATTTTAAAGTGGATGAAGAGAGGATTGAACCTCTAAAACCTATTGGACTTGCCAATATAAAGACTGATGAATCTCATGTTGGATGGCGATCTAAAAGTAGGACAAGGGATATTCCTTCTACTTCAAGTACTACTTCTAATACCCCTACTATCCAGGAGCTTATGGAGCATATGATGATCCAACAGGGAGATAGCTTGAGAATGGAGGGTAGAATGAAAAGTATGAAGGCCAGAAATGCTCACAATGATGATTTAACAAGACAAATGTTCAAATATGAAGCTGCTTATGATGATGCGATGGTCAGATAGATGAGGGGTGATCACTTAGTTCAGTTTCCTACTCACCCTATTTTTACCCCATATCAACAGCAAAACTTGGATGTGGAAGTGTGGAAGAAGAAGAAGAGAAGAAGAAGACGATGATTGGTGATACTTTAGTTAGATTTTTGTTTAGTTTATGTTTGGTTTTACTTTACTGTTGATACTGTTTGTTTTAGAGTGTAACACTTTATTTTAAATGTTATGTTGAGTTGTGAGCTGTAGATTTGTGAGACTGTGTTTACATTGGGAACCATTGTAATATTGTTGTTAGTATTTAGTACTTTGTTGGATGTATTTATAGTTAACTCTTTCTCAACAATTTTTTATATGTATTATGTGTTATTTAATTTTTTAAGTTTTATAGCTTTTCATATTAGCACCTGCAATATTTCAGAGTTAAATTTCAAATCAGAACCTTCAATAGGTAAGTCTTTATTTATGTATTAAACGTTTTCTTTCACCCTATATTTTTTCAATTCTTCAAGATAAATCTTTTAAAAATATAAGTTTGAGGGGGAAAGAAAAATTCCTTTTTAAAGGAAAGAAACATAATTTTATTTGTCCTCAATTAGTTATATTTTCAAAATATTTTAAAATTTAACATGACCTTTGGTGATAGTGGGTAATTATAGATAACTATATTTATGTTTCTAAATATATAGTAAACTGAAGTAAAAAATTTTTAATAGTAAAGGTTAATTTTCGAGATTATAATATTTAGTATCATAGAATAAGACTATGTTTTTCTATTGTAAGTAAATGAATTTGTATTTTTGAAGTATTAAAACTCTTAGAGATTTATATAAGAAGAAAAGAATAAAACTTTATGAAAAATATTTAAAGCTAATATAAATTTATATATAAAAAGAAAAGAATAAAACTTTATGACAAATATTTAAAGCTAATATAAATTTATAAAGTGAAGGAATGTGAATTGTTTTTAACTTTAAGAAGAACATAGTGAAGTTCAAAATCATTAAAGGCTATCCAGATATAGTAATCCTCACATAAAAAAAAAGAAAAGAGAAAGGATTGAAAATGATCCTGAAAAAAAAAACAAATAAAATTAAAAGAAAGAAAAAGAAAACAAAGAGAAAGATGTGAGGAGAAGCTTGAGGAGATGTCTAATTAAAAATTGGTTTCACTTGAATCAACTTAAATAAGAAGGCTTGACTACATTTTCTAGACATATATTTCAATATTAGCATATTTACTAGTAAAGTTTCATGAAATTCTTTTCATATGGATATTCTAAGTGGCTTTAATATGAATAATTTACGATTTTCCTTAAAAGGAATAGAGAATCAGAAATCTTAGACTTGAGTGCTAGATATTCTTATACCTTTAGTATAAACTGGAGTTATTTTAAATTTTTCTTAAGTTATTATATTGTATTTAGTGGACTAAAATATAGAAATCTAGAAGCTAAAATCTTTGTCATTGGTCATATTTTTATGTAGTAAAACAGTTACTTGAGGATAAGTAACATTTAAGTTTGGGGGATTTTGATACACAAAAAATTTATGCATTTTTAGACTCATATTTTATAATCATTTTTAGTGATATTGCACTTTAAAGGAAGATATTTTTTATGTTTTGTTTTAGGTTATTGATTTTTAGGACTTGGAGCAAAAAGGAAGCAAAAAAAAATGAAATTTGGAGTCAAAATGGAGTTTTTGAAAAAAGTATTCAGCGCCGACAATGCCATTTGACAGAGAACACGGATTAAATTAAATGGCCACTGGTACTGGCGACGCTAGTGTCGGTGCAGACCCTATTTCCAGAAGATTTGATGAATTTGGATGCTTTTTGAAGTGTTTTTGGATGCACTTATTGGAAAACCGACCTTAGGCTCTATTTAAAGCCGAAATTGATCAGAAAGACACCCTTCGCACCTCTTCACAGTGCTTCACTTGATCTTGGTCTTTCTTCGCCCCCCTTCGTGCCACTTTAGATCCTTCCACGTCATTCCGCACCATTAGTAATTTATTTTCTTTATAATTTTGAGCTTTTGTGGTAATTTTAAGAGTGAATTCTTCTCTAAGAGTGTTGGAGAGGGAGGGAAGTGAGAGATTTCTTTTTCTGACATTTCCTAAGAGAGGCTACAAGGGATTTGCTTTGAGAAACAGTTTCAGATAAGTGTTGTTTGTTTATTATTGTTGTATGAACTTTCTTTTACATATGAAATTTGTGTTTTGTTGTATCTTTCTCATGAAGTCTGAGTAGTTTCTTTTATCTTTCTCCCTACTCTGAGATATGGTGAAATGAAGAGATAATTTGGATGTGCCAATGTTAAAATATAAAATAAATTGTGATGGTTTTTCAACTCATCTCTTAATTTACTTTTCGATCTGGCCAATTGAATCATTAAAATATGTTGTGAAACATATGATCCGGGAAATGGAGTATGAGTTATACAACAGAGTGAGAATCATATTTAAGTCAATGAAGGAGTATTTTGTTCAAGGAATTAAGTGCAAATAAATATAGAAATATACATTATTTGGTGTAGAATTGGAGATTTTTATGGTGACAAACTAAAAATCACCAATTTTATCTTAGTGTTTAAGAAGTAAAGCGAGAGTTAGCCTTCAGGGGAAGGGAAGTGGGTTCTCTGGAGTGGGAGCCAGTATCCTCCTAGCCTAGCCATAGATTTAAGGACTAAACCTAAGATTAGCCAATGATTTTCTGTAACACTGAATCAGGGTAAAATTAACATTGCTCCTATTTGGTAGAATACAAATTTAAACCTATTATCTCATCTCATTTCACCAAAAACTCATTGTAGCGAGAAAGATGCTTTTACATATTAGAAAACTTCATCAATTAAACATAGTTTAGTAGTTTCTATTTTAAACTTTGCATTAAAATTTTGCTAGTAGTTAATAAATTAGTTTTGATATTAGTTTTGATAGTAAGTTTTGATAGTATCTCAAACATTCAAAATTAGTGACAGTAATTTAGATTTATTTCTGTGAATTTTCTAGATAATTTACAATTTCAAATTTAGGCCTTCCTCGTGGGATCGACATTTGGGGCTTAAATAAAAATTTTTATTTTACTTGATAACGATACGTATACTTCCATAGAATCCCAACATTAAGTGCTTAACGTTATTATTCATAAAATACCACATCAAGTTTTTGGCACCATTGGAAAGCGAGTCAACTTTAAAAATTTTACACAACTATATTTTCTCCGGGATCATATACTAAGTCTAAGCATTTGAAACTTAAAAGACGCAAAAAGTACAAAATTTGGAGTCAAAAGTGGCATTTTCCAAAAATTAAACTAGCGCGTGGACGCTATATTTGGCGCCTACATGCCAGATTACAGAGAAGACGACCCCTAGGCGCCAGGGACAGTTATTTTCACAAATGCATTGAGTTTGGATGGATTTTTAAAGGGTGCCTATGGAGACTCTTGGGAAATTAGTCCCTACATTATAAAATAGTGTTTTTATGGCGTGAGTCTCTAGAGAGAGTTAGTGAGTGAGGTGTGTGTTTTAAGTTGTTGGAGAGTGCGCAGGTGTCTCTAAGAGTTGCAAAAGGAGAGGCAAAGTGAGAGATTTCCTCTTTCTAACACTTTTAAGACAGATTTGAGTTTAATTGTAAAGAGAGAAAGAGATTCAAAGGAACTTCAATGGATTTTCTTGGGGAAGAGATCGAGTTAAGTTGTTTTAACTTTCTTTCTTATTTTTTAAACTTATTTTTGTATTTTAAATCCATAATTTGTTGTATTTTACTCTTGAATTCTGAGTAGATTTTGTTGTCCTTCTCCCTACAAAGAGAAATGGTTATCTGAAGAATCAAGTTGTTGTGTAATATTTTTATTTCATATTTGTGATGATTCAAACTTTAAACTCCATTTACTTTTTGATCTAGCCACTTTCATTATTAAAATTTCTTGTGAAACATACGATATGAGAGAGCAATACTTTCCACAACACAGAAAGAGTCACCTTTGATTTCATGGATGATAATGTATTCCATGGGATTGAGTGCAAATAAATAGAGAAATATTCATTAATAGGCGTAGAATTGGAGATTTTAGGGTGACAAACTTAAATACCCAATTTGGTCCAAGAGCTCGAAAATTAAAGTGAGATGTTAGCTCTTAAGCGAGGGGAATGAGAGAACTCTGGTGTGAGAGCTAGTTTATTCCTAGCCTAACCTCAGATTTAGGGACTAAACACTAGATTATCCAATGTTCTTTATCACTTATAAAAAAAAATAAAGAATATATTTGCTTCTATTCAGAAAAATACAACTTTCTTTAATTTGATGATTCTTTGACTATAATCTCATTGTAAGGGGAAGGATACTTTTTTGAATATGAACTCTTTGTCAAAAAACATATTTTAGTTTTAGTAAATTTGGCTTTGAAGTTTAGAGATTAATGTAATAAACCTAATTTCTTTAGTAGCATTACAAAAACTTTGACTTGTTTTCTTGCTTAAATTTTTTATAGTTTAAATATTGTGCTTTTGTGTGATTTTTCAAACAAATATTCACTTCCCTGTGGGATCCATATTCAGAACTCTATTTGAGCCCTCTATTACTTGAGTGATACATATACTTGCGCTTGCAACTTAGTGACAAATTAAAATTGAAAATACCCCTTAATTCACTAGGAGTGGCGGCTTTAGATTTTTTATAGGAGAGAAATTATTTTATTGAAATAGATTTTATTGTTATTAATTTGCATATTTTTTAGTGTAGTTATCTTGTGTGTTGTGGTGTTAAAAAATATTTATAACACATAAAAAATCACCACATCAAGTTTTTGGCGTAGCTACCGAGGAGGCTTCGGTAAATTACTTAAAAAACTTTTTTGAAACTATAAATTTTATTTTTTAAAAGATAAAAAAAATATTAAAAAAAAAAGAAAACAACAAAAGTATTTTCGTTCTTATATGAGTTCTTGATTTTATAATTGTTACTTGTATTTGTTTATGCGAAAATTAGGATCCGAAGGATTAGTACCTTAAAATTCGAACATAGAAAAAACTATGAGAAAAATTTGAAAACAAAAAGAACTGAAAAAAATGGTGAACCATTTAAATAATCAATATATGGAAAATAAACATCAATAGAGACTGTTAAGAGACTATGCTAATCCTACAGTTGATAAAATTCACTTGACTATACAAACTCCTATTGTAGCTACTAATTCATTTGAGTTAAAACTTGCTATTATCCAAATTATATAAAATAATTAGTTCGGGGGAACACCATCTAAGGATCCAAATTTTCATCTTGCTAGTTTTCTAAAATTTTATGATATATTTAAATATAAAGGAGTGTTGAATGACGTCCTAAGACTTAGACCTTTTCCTTTATCATAATGGGACAAAGCTAAGATGTGGTTAAACTGTAGCACTTGTAACAATCGAAAATTGGGGAGAATTATCTTAGAAAAAGTTGGCTAAATATTTCCCACCATAAAAGATTGCAAAGTTTAGAAATGATTTTACATCCTTTTGTCAGTTTGAAGGGGAATAAATATATGAAGCTTGAGAACAATTTAAAGATCTCATTAGGAAGTGTCCACACCATGCTTTACCAGATTGGTTAATAATTCAAATATTTAACAATGGATTAGTGGGATATCTTAGAAGTATTATTGACACTGGTGCTGGTGGATCATTAATGTCAAAACCATTTGATGAAGCATATTCATTAATTGAAGAGATGACTACTAATAATTTTTAATGGCCCTCAGAAAGGGTAAATTCAAAATGAGTAGGTAGTGTTCATGACTCTGGCACAATTTATATTTTGGCTTCTCAAATTGTTGCAATATCAAAGAAGTTTGATCAATTTGGAATGAATATATCTCAAACACCACTTGTGGTTGAGAAAAATTCATTCAGACAAATGATAGATTCTCAATCATCATATGAAACTTTGAATGCCAAAAATAATCGACCTAATAATCCTTATTCTAGTTATTACAATCTTGGTTGAAAAAATCTCCCAAATTTAAGTTGTAATAACAGTAACTCTAATGGTGTAAATCCACAATGGGGAAGCAATCAATTGAACCTTCAGGAAATGTGAAAAATCAAAGAAAATGATAATTATAGACCTTATTATCCTTTTGGTTTTAACAACAATTCACAATTTAAGGACATTAAATTGTCTATGGAAGAATTGGTATTACAAATGGGTAATCAACTACAAAGTCAAGGAACGACAATTAGAAACTTTGAGAATCAATTAAGACACATTGCTACAGCATTGTGCAGTCAACCTCAAGGAACTCTTCCTAGTAATGTTGAGATTAATCCTTAAGAACAAAGCAAAGAGCAAATTAAAGCTATACAATTAAGAAATTGAAGAGAAGTGGAAATAAAAGTTTAAAAAGAGATTGAAGTTGAGAACGAAGGTGTGGAAATTGAAAAATTTGAAGAAGATATTCATCATGATTTATAATTTTCTATTAAATCGATGAAAATTACTATTGAAAAACCGCCACCTCTATTTCCTCAAAATTGAGGTAGGAAAAATTGGATAACAAATTCTCAAAATTCTTTGAAATATTTATGAAACTAACCATAAACATTCCATTTACTTAAGCCTTTGAAAAAATGTGGAGTTAAGTAAAGTTTATGAAGCTTAACAAAAAAAGAAGTTTCTAGATAATGAGGTTATTACACTTAGTGAAGAGTGAAGAGCTATAATTTATAAAAATCATCCTGAAAAACTTAAAGATCCTGGTAGCTTTACTATTCCTTGTACTATAGAAGAAAGATTTTTTGGAAAAGTTTTATGTGATTTGGGAGCCAGTATTAATCTTATGCCTCTTTCTATCTTTCAGAAGGTTAGGATTAAGAGAGATTTTTCCTACAAAAGTAACCCTTCAGTTAGCTGATCTATTGATTACCTATCCTAAATGAGTTGTAGAAGATGTATTGGTGAAGGTTGATAATTTTTTTTTGCTGTAGATTTTATTGTGTTAGATATGGAAGAAGATAAAGAAATTCCATTCATTTTAGGGAGACCTTTTCATGCAACTGGAAGAGTTATGATAGATGTACAAAAAAGTGAGCTAACCATGAGATTCAATGATCAAGAAGTTACATTTAATATATCAAAGTAAATGAAATATCCAGTAAAAGGAAAAGATGATGAATGCTTTAGGATGGAAATTTGTGATTATTTGAGCAACGGTCATTTTACGAAATTTTTTGTAGAGAAAATGGAAAAAGAAGATTTGAAACATGAAGATGAGGATAAAATGCAAGATAAGTTCATTAAAATATGTAATGAAGATATAGATTATGTTCAAGAAAGAATTGAATTATGGGATACTACAAAAAATAATAAAAATCTTATTCCATCAATTGAAGCTCCTCCTAAACTCGATATGAAAGTACTCCCTACACATTTAAAATATGCCTTTTAGGATATTTTTATACATTACCTGTTATAGTATCCTCAGAGTTGATGGAATTTTAAGAACAGTGGTTATTATACATTTTGAGAAAATATAAGAAAGCGTTTGGATGGACATTAGATGATTTTAAAGGAATCAGTCCTTCAATTTGTAAGCACAGAATTTTATTAGAAGATCATCATGACCCAAAAGTGGATCCTCAAAGGAGATTAAATCTTATAATGAAAGAAGTGGTTAAGAAAGAAAATTTAAAATGTTTAGATGCCGAAATTATATATCATATCTCAGACAGTGCTTGGGTAAGTCCAATTTACTACGTCCCAAAGAAAAGGGGTGTGACTGTGCTGTCAATAAAAAAGAAAAATTAATACCAACACGACAAGTCACTCGCTGACGAATATGTATTGACTATAGAAAAATAAATTCCGCCACTAGGAAAGATCACTTTCCTTTACCTTTTCTAGACCAAATGTTGGATAGACTCACTGGACACAAATATTTTTTCTTTTTGGATGGATATACTGGTTATCATCAAATTCCCATTGCTTCCAAGGATCAAGAAAAGACAACATTTACTAGTCCTTATGATACCTTTGCTTTTAAATGAATGTCCTTAAGTTTATGTAATGCACTTGCAACATTTCAAAGATGCATGATGCCTATATTTTGCAATTTGATTGAAAAAGGAATAGAAGTTTTTATGAATAACTTTTCAGTGTTTTGAACTTCGTTTGAATCATGTTTAAATCATTTAGAAAAAGTTTTATAATGATGTGACAAGACAAATTTAGTATTAAATTGGGAGAAATATCAATTTATGACTACAGAAGGTATTGTACTTAGACAAAAATTTTGATAACGGTAAAGTAGATCCAACAAAAATTCAAGTTATAGCTAAACTACGTCCTCCTGCTATAGTGAGAGGCGTTATAAGTTATTTAGGACATGCTTGTTTCTACAGGCGATATATTGAGGATTTTTTAAAAATCACTAAGCCTCTATGCCAATTCTTAGAGTAAGATGCAAAATTTGATATCAATCAAAGACGTATTAATGCTTTTGAATTATTAAAAGAAAAATTATTCACTGCTCCTATAATAGTTTCACCTAATTTTGAGAAATAGTTTGAGCAAACGTGTGATGCTAGTAATTATGCAATTAGGGTTGTATTTGGGCAAACATAATATAAAATTTTTAAAATTATATATTATGCAAGTAGAACTCTGAATGAAGCTCAAATTAATTATACCACTACTAAGAAAGAATTATTAGCAATTGTCTATAATTTTGATAATTTTAAATCATATCTCATTGGAACTAAAATATTGTGCATACTAAACATTATGCTATCAGATATTTAATACAAAAGAAGGACTCAAAACCAAGATTAATTAGATGGATCCTTCTGATGCAAGACTTTGATTTTGTGGTAGTAGATAGGAAGATATCTGATAATCAAACAACAGATTATATATCTAAGCTGGAATAGAAAAGATCATTTAATTAAAAAAGTGAAATTAATGAAAACTTTCCTGATGAACATCTGTACACTATTAATGAATGACATGTGTTATGGTATGAAGACATAGTGAATTATATTGTAAGTTATCTTTTACTCTATGGATTGACAACACAACCGCAAAAAAAATTTATTCACGATGCAAAATTTTATTTTTGGGATGACCCATATTTATATAAACAATATAAAATCAAGTTATTCAAGGATGTGTACAAATGAAGAAACTGAAAAGATTATTCAAAATAGTCATGATTCTGAATTTGGGGGACATTTTGAAATTGGTAGAACAACATATAAAATTTTACAATTTAGATTTTATTGGCCTACTCTATTTAGGGTTGTTAATACATATATAGAAACATGTGATCAATGTCAGCGAGTAGAAAATATTTCAGAAAGGAATGAAATGCCCCTAAATTTTACATTGGAAGTTAAAATATTTAATGTATGGGGATTGAAGTTTATGGGACCATTTGTTCCCTCTTTTAGAAATTTATATATATTAATTGTAGTAGACTATGTTTCAAAATGGATCAAAGAAGTTGCTTTACCTCAATGTGATGCTCAGAGTGTTTCAAAATTTTTAATGAAAAATATTTTTATAAGACATAGAATGCCTAGAGTAATCATTACAGGTAGGAGATCTCATTTTAGGAATAAAAGAATTGAAAATTGGTTGAAAAATATGATATAGAACATAAGATCTCCATATGATATAGAACATAAGAAAAAATATGATGTAGAACATAAGATCTCCACTACTTATCATCTTCATACTTATAGTCTAGCAAAATTATCTAACCATGAAATTAAAAGAATCTTGGATACCCATTCTTATGCATAACTTTAAATCCTGACAAAATAGATTGGCTGCTAGAATAGATATTGCATTATGGGCTTACATAATAGTTTATAAAACTCCTATAGCAATGTCTCCATATAGACTTATTATTGGGAAGACTTGTCACTTACCAGTAGAATTGGAGAATAAAGCTTATTGGGCTAGTAAAAGATTTAATTTTAATTTTAAAGATGCTGGTGAGTGACCAAAGGAAAATATGTTGAGATTTTCATACCTATTTTACACAAATTTTGGTGATATTGCACTTTAAGGAAATGTATTTTTGATATTTTGTTGCAGGTTTCTTGACTTATGGTCATTGGAGCAAAAATAAGCAAAAAGAAGCAAATTTGGAGCAAAAATGACCAAAATATGGAGATTTGATTTTGGGCGCCAACGGCAAGCTTGACGCCGCCGAAGGCAAGTTTTTCTCGAGAGTTCAGAATTAAATATTCTAGAAGGCCGCCGACGGCGCCATCGAGGCCGCCGACGGTGAGCACGTCGGTTCTCTCAACAGATGCATTGAATGTGGATGATTTTTGAAGGGATGCTTGGGCAACTCCTAAAAACTCTTCTACAACCTTAAGGGAAACATTGGGAGGCCAAAAAAAGTGGTGTCTAGGGGGTGTCCACGGTGTGTCCACGGGGTGTCCACGGGGGTGTCTGCGGAGTCTTTGTTGTTTTTGGTGCCCATTAGAGTGTAGAGAGTGGTTAGTATTGTGAAGAATTTTTCTAGAGATTGTAAGAGTGGAAGAAAAGTGAGAGATTTCTTCCTCCTTGCCACTTTGAACGAGAATTCTATGTGCTGTAAATAAAGGAAGAGATTCAGAGGAACTTCGAGGAGTTTTCTTAGGGAGGAATTAGAGATAAGTTGTATTTACTTTTTAAAGTTTGTATGACTTTGATTTTAGATATAAATTACAAGTTTTATCGTATTATCTCCATGAGTTCTGAGTAGTTTTCCTTATCTTTCTCCTTGTCTTGAGATTTTGTGAAATGGTGATTTGAATTGGTTGTGCCATGAGAATGTTAAGGAAGTTGTGATGATCTTTTCACTTCAATCTTAATTTACTTTCAATCTGGCCAATTGATTTATTAAAATATGTTGAGTTTTACAACTAAAGTGAAGATTACATCCAAGATTCAGGGAGGTCAAAGCCCTTGATTACATCCAAGATTTAGGGAGGTCAAAGTCCTTGAAAGTTGGGTGCAAATAAATAGGGAAATAAAAATTATCAGGCGTAGAATTGGACATTTTAGAGTGACAGGCTAAAATCCTCAATTTGATCCTATCATTTGGGTGTTGAAGTGTATATGTTAGCCCTCAGGCAAGGGGATTGGGGGAGCTCCAAAGTGAAAGCCGGTATCCTCCCAGCTTAGCTGCAAGTTCAATAACCAAGCATATGATTAGTCAATGTTCTTTATGCCTGGTCCAAAGGGTAAAGAATAGGTATGCTCCTATTTGGCACAATACAATTTGAACTAATTCTATTTATCCATTCACTTATTTTTCTTGATAAGGAGAAGGATGCTTTCTTATATATTGAACTTCACATTAGAAACTTTATTAGTAGAATTAGTTAATTAAGAGTTTATTAAAATTATATTTTTACTTCAATTGCCTATTAGTGACAAATATGTAATTTGAACTATGTTGTTGTGATTAAATATTGATTTTTAAAATCTTAGTTTGTAGCCTCTAATATTACTCCATGTGAGATTGATATCCAGGACTCCATTAGAGCTCTGTATTTTTTCAGCGATACGTATACTTACGTTGATAAGTGTGACTTTGCAATTATTGAATATTTTATACACTTCTTTATCAAATCCCTAACCGCTGACAAGTTTTTGGTGCCATTGTCGGGGATTTAAATCTTCTTGCAGAAGTATCAAATTCTTGTATTTTAAGCATATATAAAGACGCTGTCAAGTTTTTTGGCGCCATTGTCGGGGATGTGTCGTTATCGGGGAATTAAATCTTCTTGCAGCAATATCAAATTCTTGTAATTTTAAGCATATATAAAGTCAATGTCACTGTCCAATAATATCCAAGTTCTTGCTTATTCAAATATCTTTAAACCATAAGTCATTTATGGTTCAAAGGTCTTAAATTTACTTGGAGAAGGGGGAAGATCTGGGAGAGGCTTGACAGATTTTTGGTAAATGACTTATGGTTTAGAGAGTTCCTCCATACTTCTGTCCAACATCTGGCTATGAGTGGGTCTGATCATAAGCCCTTGCTTATTAAAATATCTTCATACTCTATTAAACCTAAAGCCAATTTTAGATATCTGAACATGTTGTCTATGCATGGGGATTTTATTAATCAAGTGGCTGAGGCCTGGACTGAAGTCCATCATCACATTCCTGGTATCAAGCTTTGGTTGTTACAGAAAAAAACTCAGCAAACATCTCACAAATTGGAACTAGAAGGAGGTGGGGAACATTGATAAGAAAGTTTTTGAAACTGAACAAAAAGTTTTACAGTTAGAACAGCTATTGGTTACTGATATGGGGTCTGATATGGATCTCCAGTTAGCCAATGAAAACTTATTGGAACTGATCAACATGCAAGAGGCTCTCTATGCTCAAAAGGAAAACAGAACCATGTTCTCTGAGGGTGACAGAAACTCTAAATACTACCATGCTTGCATTAAATATAGGAGGAAAAGCAATACAATTCATAAAATCCTTTCTCAGGAGGGGCACTGGATTACCAATGCTGAGGGAATTGCTAATGATGTTGTACATTATTTCCAAAAATTATTCAGGAATAACTCAACTGTTAACTCTACCATCAATGCAACACTATTTACCAATAACTCAATTGCTAATGATGTTGTACATTATTTCTACAAAAAGGCTTGGCATGTTGTGAAGGGTGAGGTTATTGCCGTTGTCCAAAGCTTTTTCTGGGGGGCTGACCTCCCCAAATACCCCAAATATTTCTCCCCAAATACTTCTCCTCATCAACCATTACTTTAATACCTAAAGAAAAAACTCCTTGCAAATGGGAGGATTACAGACCCATTAGTCTCACTTCTGTCACCTCAAAGATAATCAGTAAAGTCTTGGTCCAAAGATTACAGCCCCACCTAAACAAGCTCATCAGCAGGAATCAGTCAGCCTTCATCAGGGATAGAAGCATTGTGGATAAAGTGCTCTTGGCCCAAGAATTGGTGCTGGACTTGGACAGAATCACTAGAGGAGGCAAATTAATTTTCAAATTAGATATCAAAAAATCTTATGATACTATAAGCTGGAGTTTCATTGAACAGGTTTTGATTGCTAGAGGTTTCTCATCCTCCTTTGTCTCTCTTATCAGCAGATGGCTGTCAAATAATTTCCATTCAATACTCATCAATGGATCCACTCATGGGTTTTTCAGTGCTTCTAGAGG
>NW_018222623.1:139869-140362 GCF_001263595.1 Phalaenopsis equestris
ATATATATATATATATATATAATCATAATTAGAGTAACAGACAAATTAGGACTCTTAGAAAATTTTTACTTGAATTACAACTTATTTTCATATTTAGTTAATTGTTTTTCTGTGTACTGATTTCATATATATGTATAAATTTGGACCTGAAAATCTTATACCTTATGATTTGGAATTAGAACGCACTGTTAGGAGAATTAGAAAACTAGGAAAAGAACCTAGAAATCCTGACACAATGGAAAAAAATGTGAACACTCAAGGATTAGAAAATGAACATCAACCTAGACCTCTACGAGATTATGCAAATCCTACAACAGATGAAATTCACTTATCTATCCAAAATCCTGTTGTAGTTGTTAATTCATTTGAGCTTAAACCTGCTATTATCCAAATGGTACAAAACAATCAATTCGGAGGTACCCCAAATGAAGATCCTAACTTACACCTCGCTAGTTTTTTAGAACTGTGTGCTACTTTTAAATATGACAGAGTC
>NW_018222623.1:140468-142579 GCF_001263595.1 Phalaenopsis equestris
CTGGATCTATTAGAACTATTAGAACTTGGGGAGAACTTTCACAGAAATTTCTGTCCAAAAATTTCTCTCCATCCAAAACTACTAAACTGAGAAATGACAAAACATCATTTTGCCATATTGATGAAGCGTAGATATATGAAGCTTGGGAGAGATTTAAAGATCTTCTTAGGAAGTGTCCACATCATTCATTATCATATTTGTTGATAATTCAAACTTTTTACAATGGATTAGTGGTATCTCTTAGATTGATTATAGATCTTGCGGCTGGGGGGTTTTTTATTTCAAAACCTTTTTATAGAGCTTATTAGCTTATTTGTTAACAGAAGAGATGACTAACAACAATTTTCAATGACTCTTTGAAAGGGTAAATCCTAAAAGAGTAGCTAGTATCCACGATTCTGATGCAATATCTATGTTAGCTTCGAAGATTGCTGCAATATCAAAGAAATTAGATCATTATGGAATGAATTATTCTCCAACACCTAGTATGATGGAATAGAATTCATGTGGGAAATTTGTGGATGTTCAACCTTCTTATGAGATTTTAAATGCTATTAAAAATAGACCTAACAATCCTTATTCAAACTATTATAACACAGGTTGGAAGAATCATCCTAACTTTAATTAGAATAACAATTCTTCTACAAATCAACAACGGGAAAACAAACCAGTACCAGTAAACCCATTGGGAAATTCATCCAACCAAGGAAATGTTAATTATAGACCTTCTTATTCTCCAGGGTTTAATAGTAACACTCAATTTAAGGAAAAGAAGTTGTCTATGGAAGAGCTGATACTGAACATGGGTCAACAATTACAGAATCAAGGAAATCAATTACAAATTCAAGGAAACTAGTTATAAAATCAAGGAACTGCTATCAAGAATATTGAAAAATAATTGGGGCATATCGCTACTGCGCTTAATAATCGAACATTGGGAACTTTTTCTAGTACTGTGGAAACAAATCCTAAAGATCAAGCAAAAGAACCAATAAAAACGATACATTTACGAAGTGGAAAAGAATTGGAAACAAGAGTGCAGAAGGAAATAAAAATTGAAAAAGAGAAAGTGGATACAGAAAAAGAAAAGGATCATGAATACCCAAATTTAGAATATCCACTTACACCAATGAAAATTACAATGGAGAAACCTCCACCACTGTTTCCTCAAAGATTGAAACAACACAAAAAGGATAAACAATTTTCCAAGTTTATAGAAATTCTTAAGAAATTAACTGTAAATATTCCTTTCATAGAAGCTTTAGAGCAAATGCCCAATTATGTGAAGTTTATGAAAGATATTTTGAATAAGAAAAAGAAGGTTCATTGATAATGAGGTTGTTGCCCTTAGCGAAGAGTGTAGTGTAATTATTAAGAAAATGGTTCTTGAAAAACTAAAAGAACAAGGTAGTTTCACTATACCGTGTGTTAGGTGAAAGATTTCATGGAAGAGCTTTATGTGCTTTGGGAGCCAGCATTAATCTTATGCCTCTATCCATTTTCAAAGGATTAGGATTAGGAGAAGTCTCACCTAATTCTGTAACTCTTCAATTAGCATATCATTCAGTTACTTATCCTAAGGGAGCTATAGAAGATGTGTTAATAAAAGTTGATAAATTTATCTTTCTTGTGGATTTTATTGTTTTAGATATGGAAGAAGATAAAGAAATACCTATATATATAGGGAGACCTTTTTGAGATACTAGAAGAGCTATGACAGATGTTCAAAAGGGAGAATTAACTATGAGAGTTAAGGATCAAGAAGTGAGTTTTAACATTGAGAAATCTATGAAATACCCTATTGTTGAAAGATATAATGAATGTTTTTGCATGGAAATTAGTGAACATCTATTGAACAAGCATTTTAAAGAATATTTTGAAGAGAAAAAAGATTTTGAAGACAAAGATGAAAATATTTTAGATGAAATAGAAAATGAAGAATTAGATTATGTTCAGGAAAAATTTGAGATGTTGGATGTTACAGGAAATGCTGATAAGAATCTAGTTCAATCAATTATAAAAACACCTGAACTTGAGTTGAAAATATTGCCTAACCACTTGAAGTATGTGTTTTTGGGAAACTCATCTACATTACCTATTATTATATCTTC